>NC_058131.1:19020596-19052057 GCF_016433145.1 Gracilinanus agilis | reverse complement strand
TTCCTTCCTTTCCTTCCTTTCCTTTCCTTCCTTCCTTCCTTCCTTCCTTCCTTCCTTCCTTCCTTCCTTCCCCTTCCTCCCTCTTTCTTCCTTCTTTCTTTCCTTTTTTTCTCTTTCTTCCTTCTCTCCTTCCTTCCTTCCTTTCTTTCTATTTAGCTATTTAGCTATCTATCCAAGTCCAGGATCTCAAAGCTAATACATGTCAGAGGTAGGATTAGGACCCACGACTTCCTGAAACCATGCTATGCCTGAGATCCCAGGATCTTAGAACCCAGGTGATATAATTCCCAATGGCCCCCTGGAGCTTGACCCTGTTAGGCTTCAGATTATTCCACTGCAAAACAGATCAGGAATTATGAAGGAATGTTTGTGAAATTCTTTGGAATATTTTCTCAAAAAGGAGGAGGAGGAACAAATGGCCAAATGGAGCACGGTAGTGTGCCTAAAGAGAAAGATGGCCAGATGGGAATTGTTCATCTCCTGTGGACATCAAGGTTGCCTCAGATACTCACTAGCGGTGAGACCCTGCAGAAGTCATTTCTCCTATTAGCCTCAGCTTCTTAACTAAATGGAGTTGGCCTTGGTGGCTTCTACAGTCCCTCACAGTTCTCAGTCTCTGATCCCAAGAGTCCATAATTTCACCTGATCCAACCTGGAGCAGCATTTTGTCCCGCTTCCTTCTATTCAAGCCCTCGATGCCTCTCTTAAGCTAAGAAGCCTGGGTGTGAGCTCAGTACTCAGAATGGCTTATCCCAGAGCTCCAAGTAAGGCTACGGGCTGAACAGAGAGCTACTAAGTATGTCAGCAACAAATGCTGATGTCACTGTCTCCGTCCTTTAGGTGGGTAAGGTGAGAGAATTGGAAGTTCCTGTGTACTTGCCGTTGCTGCTCTAAGTTCGTCCCTGCAGAACCCTAGCAATGTTCCTGGCCATTCCTGGGGAGAAGGCACTGCTAGAAAAACTGAAACCCAACAGGACACTCGAGCCAGATCAACCCACCAAGCAGCCAACGTTTAGTGAGTGCCAGCACTGTGCTAGGCACTCTGGAGTTGGGTGGGGAAAGCAGGGAAGGTAAGGCAGACCACTGAGGTACAGTATCTGACTTTATGAAGTTGAGCAGCCCAACGTGCCTGAAATTTCCCATGGAGCACAGTTCTCCGGCCAAAGACCGGGCTTGGCCATCGAAAGGCACCAGTAGCGTTGGAAGCTTGCATCATGCTCATCATTAGAAACCAGAATGACGTCGGCTTACTTACGTCTCTGAAAGAATGAAGCCTCTGTAGTCTGAAGAAGAGGAGGCTCCGTGGGGACACGATGGCTGCCTTTGACTAGCCGAAGGGCTGTCACTTAGAAGAGAGATTAGTTTTATTTTCCGTGGCCCCAGAGAGGGGAAAATATGAACTCTCCACCCCAGCCAAACCCCAGTCTGCTCTTAGCTAGCCTTCACGGATGGCATTTTGTCTCTGAGAAACAGCTTGGCACAATAAGTAGGGCACTGGGTAATTAGGAGGTCTTGAATTCAAGTCCTCCCTCAGATAGTCACTAGTTTTATGAGTCTAATCTCTGTGCCTCAGTTTCTTCATCTATAAAATGAAGGATTTGGTCTTGAGAGCCTCTAAGGTCTTTTTTCTAGCCTAGAACCATGTAATCTGATGTCTATACATTGCCTGCATATATACCCGCATGGATAAAATTATTATACATATAATACATATATATTACATATATAATACACGTACCACAATCACAATGAAAATACACACATACCCATAATTATATGGTCTATATGAGGGCAGTTAAATGATGCCGGATAAAGTGCTGGGCCTGGAGTAAGGAAGATCTGAGTTCAAATCTGACCTCAGATACTTGCTCGCTGTGTGACACTGGGCAAGTCACTTAACTTTGCTTGCCTTAGTTTTCTCATCTGCAAAATGAGCTACAGAAGGAAGTGACAAACCACTCTAGTATCTCGGCCAAGAAAACTTCAAATGGGGTCATGAAGAGTCAGACATAAGGAACGACTGAAGAACAACCACCACACAAGTCCCCCTGACCATGTAACGTTCCATCTCTCACCTCTGTGATCTTGCACAGCCCCGTTCCATAGTCTGGACTGCCCTCCTTCCTTGCCCCTAACTCTTGGGATCTCTGGTTTCCTTCAAAGCCCAATTCAAGGGCCACCACCATCGGACCTGATTCCTAATCTCTAGGGCTGCCATCGTTTCCTCCCACCCAAATTCTGTTGTAATATTTCTTTTCCACTTTCTATCTTCTTCTGTGTGCAGATGTGTTGTTTCCCCGAGGGAGGGACTGTTTCATTTTGTGTCTTTGCATCTCACTGTGCCCGGCACATAGTAGGTGCTTCCAAAAAAATGTTTGTTGATTGATAGAATGCAAGAAGGCTGAAGGCAGGGATTGTTTCATTTTTTACCTTCGTACCCCTGAAGCCTAGCACAAAATGGGTGCTTAATAAATGCTTGATTATTTGGCCAGCCTAACTAAGCCAGGGAGGCTCATCGCCAGGCAGACCAGAAGACAATGCCTTCTTTTGGCCATTACAGCTCTTGAAAAATAGGTCATAAGTTGTTCTAGGATGACTTGTACTAAAAACAAAATGGCTCCATGAACAATTGCTGCACATCCAAGATATAGAATAACCTCTTCTCGCCATGACGTCATGCTGGATTGGATGCTGGCCCAACGTGAAGGGTACACAATGGGGGTGGTCCCATCCTTTGGGATGGAACAAGCCTGCTGAGTCTAACAACTAATCTCTTTTCCATAACGCAGGCTTGGCCAGCAGCCCAGAGCATTTGGTGTGCTCTAGGAATAAAAGGGAAAATGGAAGAGGGGGCTTAGTCATGGAGAGAGAATGTCAAAACCACATTCCACTGGCAGATACCTTCTAGAGACCTAATAGGGTAATTGCAAAGACTTCCTCGAACATCTCTGTCATTGGTTCCCCATAGCTGCCAGGGGCCAATGATCACAATTATCCACCTAGAACTGGATAGGGTAGGGGCTGGGGGCTGGACCTGGTGTTTCATGGGGATCAGGAACTCCCAGATGAGGAAAACCTTCTACCAATGCAGATTGGCACCTCTTCTTATTGTCTTTCTTAGAGAGTTGCCTGGAACACTGAGAAGTGAAGAGATTTCTCCAGTCATCCAGCTAGGAATGTGGTTGAGGCAGGATCTGAACTAGGTCTTCCTGGCTCCAAGGCCAGCTCTCCACGGCACCTAGAGTTTGACTCAAAGTCAATTGGGAGACCTTCTGGGTTTGACACTAAACTTTCCATCCTTAGGGGTCATTTTCTGGCAAATTCCTTGAAGGCAGGGAAGGGGATTTCTATAGGCCTTACAGTACTTTCCTACCAGAAATTAATTAAATGTTTGTTAGTTAATTGTTAGTTAATGGATTGATTGAAATATTTGTTGAAGAGCTATAGTCCAAATGCTTCTCCTGGAAAAGAAAAGACTAAGGGAGAGGGGACGCATGCTAGCTGTCTTCAGGTATTTGAAGGGTTGTCTTGTGGCAGAAGAACAAGAAGTCACTGGAGTTGGAAGTCATGTAGTCTAACCCTCTCATTTTACAAAGGAAGAAACTAAGGCTGAAGAAGAGTAAGTAGATTTGGGGTAGTTGGGTGGCTCAGTGGATGGAGAGCCAGGCCTAGAAACAGGAGGTCCTAGGTTCAAATCTGACCTCAGACACCTCCTAGCTGTGTGACCTTGGGCCAGTCACTTAACCCCAACTGCCCAGCCCTTACTGCTCTTCTACCTCAGAACCAATACTTGGTTCTAAGTATTGATTCTAAGATGGAAGGGAATGGGTTAAAAAGAAGAGTAAGGGGTTGTCCGAAGGTCACATTGTCGGGGGCAGTGGAACTAGGTAGACTTAACTACAGTAGACTGTACTTGGCTGTGAGTAGATTTGTTCTGCTGGCCACAGGAAGGAAGAACAAATGTAGGCTTGAAGTCAGGTAAACGTCCCGATAATCAGAGTTGTCCCAAAGGGGAATGGTCATCTCAGGAGACAGTAGGCTCCCCTAATTGGAAGCCTTCAAGCAAATACTACGTGGCCATTTGTTGTAGAGAGGGGTTTGGGGTTCAGATCTGGGTTGGACTAACTAGCCACTAAGGTCTCTTCCACCTGAGATCCTGGGAACCTGCATCTCCCTAATCATAGAAGGCTCTTCGAGCTAGGGCAGCTTGGTGATCCAGTGAAAAGCTCTGGACTTGGGAGTTAAGAAGTCCTGAGTTTGACTCCTGTTTCAGACATGGAACAAGTTGTGTGAACCTAGGAAGGTCAGTGAAGCTCTCTCAGTCTCAGTCAAGTCTTCAAACAATTATGAAGTGCTGACCGTGTGCCCATCACTCGGGATGCAGAAGACAGCTCTTGCTCCGAAAGGGTTCATAATCTAATAGGTGAGCAACTATGGACAAACAAGAGGAAAACAGGAGAAACTGGGGACAGTCAATGGAAGGAAGACACTTAGGTTAAAAGGACTGAGAATGGCTTCTTACAGAAGGGGAGATGTTAGTAGACACCAGAAGAAGGCCAGGAGGTGGAGATAATGGGGGAGAGAATTTCAGGTATGAGGGACAGCCAGGGAAAATGCTAGGTTTGGAAGATGAGGTGTCCTGGTGAGCAACAGCCACAAGCCAGTGTCTGTGGCTATGTCATAGGCTCTGAGGAAGGCAGTAAGGAAGGTGTGAGGAAGGTGGGAAGGAAGAGCTCAGATTGTAGAGGGCTTTAAAAGCCAATCAGAGGATTTCAGATGGAATCCTGGGAATTACAGAGAGCCACTGGAGTTTAGTGAATGAGATAAGAAGTGATACAGTCAAATCTGCTTTTTAGAAAGATTAATTTGGCTGGAAAAAAACTTGGATGTTGTCTTCTCATCTGTGAAATGAGGATAATGACAGCACCTACCTCCCAAGGTTCCTGGGGAGATGAAATCACTTAGGTAAAGTGCTCCATAAACCTTAGATAAATGCTCCTATCACCATCCTCCTCCTCCTCCTCCTCCTCCTCATCACTATCATCATCATCATCATCATCATCATCATCATCATCATCACCACCACCATCAGTAGCACTATCCACCTCCTCCTCATTACCGTCATCACCATCATCACCATTACTATCATCATCATCCTCCCTCTCCTCCTCCTCCTCATCACCATCATCATCACTATCCCTCCTTCATTATCATCACTATCATCACCATCATTTTCATCATCACCACCATCATCACTATCTTCCCCCTCCTCCTCATCAACATCATCATTAACACTGTCATCATCATCCTCCCTCTCCTCCTCCTCCTCATTACCATCATCACCATCATCATCACCATTACTATCATCATCATCCTCCCTCTCCTCCTCCTCCTCATCACCATCATCATCACTATTCCCTCCTTCATTATCATCACTATCATCACCATCATTTTCATCATCACCACCATCATCACTATCGTCCCCCTCCTCCTCCTCAACATCATCATTAACACCGTCATCATCACCCTCCCTCTCCTCCTCATCACCACCGTCATCATCACCATCCCTCCTTCACTATCATCACTATCATTGCCATCATCATCATCAACACCATCATCATCATACTCCTCCTTTCTTCCTGCTCTTCCTCCTCATCGACATCTTCATCATATAATTTGTTGCAAACTGAATCCAACCAGGGATGCAGACTGTACATGAAAGATGAATGTTACTTACATCAATCTGGTTGATGAGTGAGTTATCAAACTTGAACCCAGGGATCCTCTTATCACTGCACACCACTCCCACATCTTCTGTGTGTTTGCAGTCGGTGACACCCCACCCATTGGAGGAGCAGGCAGCCAGGGTTGCCTCTCTGCCAGTACAATGAACATTGTCCATCCAGATGGGGCCTGAAGGGAAGAAGAAAGTCAAAAATAATGTCAAGTAAGGCTTGGGTCTTGGGGGTGTCACTCTTTTACCTGTATAGAAAAACATAGGGAGGAATAGTGGACGTAGGTTCAAATCCTGCCTCAGACACTTTTTAGCTGCCCTCAAGCTTATGTTCTATTGAGAGGAGTCAACATGTACACATCAAAGTATATCCATTTATATGTATATATATGTATGTGTATACATATATGTATTATATATACTATGCATAAGAAATGTAAAATGTGCCATACCAAACTACCAAAAATTATTTTGTAAAGCTAGATAAAATAATAATAAAATTCATCTGGAAGAACAAAAAGTCAAGAATATCAAGAGAATTGATGAAAAAATGTGAAGGAAAGTGGCCTAGTCATATAAGATTTCATCCGATATTACAGAGTAATAATCATGAAAGCAATATGGAATTGACTAAGACACAGAGTCGTGGATCAGTGGAATAGATTGGGCACACGATAGTAAATGACCACAGTCATGTAGTGTTTGATAAACTCAAAGGTCAAAACTATTTAACAAAAATTGCTGGGGAACCTAAAAAGAGTTTGGCAGAGACTAGGTATAGACCAACATATCATACCATCTTTCAAGATAAGATCAAAATGGGTACATGCTCTAGACAGAGATGTTGATATCATCAACAAATTAAGGGAGCCTGGAAGATTTTATCTGTCAGATCTATGAATACTGGAAGAATTAATGACTAAATAAGAGACAGAGTATCATAAGAAGTAAAATGGATGATTTTGATTACATTAAATTTAAGAAAAATTAAAATTTGCACAAACAAAATCAATGCAGCCAAGGTAGGTCAAAATGGATTCCCAAACCCAGATCTTTGGACTCCAAGCTAGAACTTGTCTCCAGCTGTCTCTTAGCCCTGTAGAGTTGCTAAAGTTCTGTTTCTATAGACATTCTTTCCCCATATGCCTTTGATGGGAGATACTAACAGTCTGTTGACATCTCTTCCCTTTCAGAGATTGCTGAAATGTTTATTTTAACCATATTCCCTTCTTAGACAAATATTGAGGAAGAAACAAACATCCAGAACTTGATTCCCTCCCTACCCCATTTCCCTGTATATGTGTTCACAATGCACAGAATTTTCTCTGGTTGTTCTCCACATCTAGAATGTTCTCCTCTGCCTTGCCAATGGACCTCCATGACTTCCTTTCCAGCTCCTCTTAAGTCTAGAGTCTTCCCTCTGGTCATCACTTCCGATTTATATTTGTTTTGTAAATATTTGTTTGCATGTTATCTCCCTCCACCCTCACCATTAGATTGTAAGCTTCTTGAGCAAAGGGACTCTTTTTTGCCTCTTTTTGTAGCTCTAGAATTTAGCACAGTGCCTGGCACATAGTAGTTATTTAATAAATTATAATATAATATAATTTATCAATAATATATTAATAATTATAACATAATATAAATAATCACACAGCTAATGAGTGTCTTTGATTGTATTTGAACTGAAGACTTCCTTACTGAAAGAACACTGGTGGCTGGAGTTTGAAACCCCTGAATGCAAATGCTGTCTCCCAAGATTACTATGTGTATGATCCAGGACAAGTTACTTAACCCACTGTGGGCCTCAGTTTCCTTGTTTTCAAAATGAGGGGTTTGGACAAGATAGTCTCTGAGGTGAATCCTTCTAGTTCTGGATTTGTGAACCTAAAATAAACCATCTCTTCTGTGGACTAAATAAATAATGGGTCACATACAACTATGTATTATATTCTTCAAATGGGTGGAGAGATGTGGTATAATGAATAAAAATACAAAAAAAAAAAACAAAACTAAAGCATCATTAAATATGGCCAGCTAGGTGGTGCAGTGGATAGAGCACTCCCTGGAGTCAGGGAGACCTTAGTTCAATTTTGACCTCTGATACTTCTTAGTAGGGTGACCCTGGACAAGCCACTTAATCATGTTTGCCTTGGTTTCCTCATCTGTAAAATGAGCTGGAAAAAGAAATGGCAAAGCACTCCAGTTATCACTGCCAAGAAAACTGCAAATGGGGTCTTGAAGAGTTGGACATAACTAGAATGACTGAATGACCGAATGACCATTGAATTTTTGGTTGATTTTTGTTTTTGTGTTTTTTCTCAATCATCTGGATTTGAAATGAAAGGATCTGGATTCACATTGCTCCTTGCCTCAGTTCCCTCATCTGTAAAATGAAGGGGTTGAGCAGAGACCTCCTAAGAGCCCTTCCAGCTCAAGAACTATGATCCTCTGAAATCACTTCATTCCTCTAGGGCTCAGTTTCCTTATCAATAAAATAAGGAAGTTGAATAAGACAGCCTCTCAGGTCCCTTCTAACTTTATAGCTAGGTGTAGCTAGTTAAGGGTCTACAAGTTTTTTAGACATTTCAAAGGAGTTCCTCTTGCTTGGAAAAAAACTGGGGACCATTGATAGAAAGGCATTTCCCTCCAACATCTATTAATGGAAAATTTAAACGCTCAGCTCTGATGCCTTTCTTTAATCAACTCCAAGAGACAACAAGGGAGGGGGCAGCTAGGTAGCTCAGTGGACAGAGAGCCAGGAGGTCCTAGATTCAAGTCTAGCCTCAGATACTTCCTAGCTGTGTGCCCCTGAGCAAGTCACTTAACTCCAACTGCCTAGTTCTTACTAGTCTTCCATCTTGAAACCAATACACAGTACTGACTCTAAGATGGAAGATAAGAGTTTAAATTTTTTTTAAGAGATAATGAGAGAAGCCAAAGTCTCTGTGTATTCTGCTCTGGTTGGCCCACATCTGGAGAACTGCATTTATTTATTTTTAGGAAAAGCATTGATAAATGGGAAGACAAGCAAGGGTGATAAGTCTGGAGACTCTGCCAAGTCTGGAGATCCCACCAAATGAGAAGCCATGAAAGGAAATGGGGATGCTTGAGTTTAAAAAAAAAAAAAAAAAGGACCTAATGGGCGCAAGCCAGCTAGCTGCCTCCGGTCATTCACAGGGCTGACTAATAGTGGAAGAGAGCTCAGACTTGTTTTGCTTGACCATAGAGGGAAGAACACTGGTTTGTTGGGAAATGGGCAGAAGTTTCCCAAAGACAGATTTGGGCTGAATATTCGAAAGCCCTTTCTCTGAAGAAGAGCTGTCCAGCAAGGGAACAGGCTGACTCCTGAGGGATGAGTTGGCATCGCTGGAGGTCTTCAGTAGGGGCTGGATCACCACTTGTCCGGCTTGCTTTATCTATCTATCTATCTATCTATCTATCTATCTATCTATCTATCTATCTATCTATTAAACCCTTANTATCTATCTATCTATCTATCTATCTATCTATCTATCTATCTATCTATTTTTTAAACCCTTACCTTCTGTCTTGGAATCAATACTGTGTATTGGCTCTAAGGCAGAAGAGTGGTAAGGGCTAGGCAATGGGGATCAAGTGACTTGCCCAGGGTCACCCAGCTGGGAAATGTCTGAGGCCAGATTTGAACCCAGGACCTCCTGTCTCTCAATCCACTGAGCTACCTAGCTGCCCTCTGGCTAGCTTTAGCAAGCATTCGTTCTCATGTCAGGGTTGGACCAGGTGGTGTCACCCTCGGGTTTCCTCACTTGCAGAATGATGGCGATGGACTGGAAGAGCTTCTCTTTCTGATCTATGACTGTCTTTGGGGGATTGCTCTTGTCCCATCCCCAGAGGTTTTAGAAAGCACAGATTAAAAAAATAAAAAGTAAACAAACTATTTGGTAAACCGAGGGCTGTGAATAGAATCAATAGAATGTAAGGTTTTCAAAGGCAAGAACTATTTCATGTTTTTTTTGTTCTTATATCTCCAGCATCCAGCCCAGGACCTGGCAGGAAGTAGGTGCTTCCTAGTTGCCGATTGGTTGGCTGGAGGAAGACCATTCTTCTGCTCCCACCCCCACCCCCTATCCCATTAGCCGGTCAAGCCCGAGTCCTGCTGAAGCATCCCAGTCCATGATGGATGCTTCCACACAAGGGAGGTTGGTCCTTAAATGTGGGAAACAAAAACCTTATTGAAAACCTGGAGTTGAAGTTTTCCAGCTGGTTTCCCAGTTCTGTCTGGTCCAGGAAGCGTCAGCCCCCATGAAATACACTCCTCTAATCCCTGGCTGTTTCTACAACAAACTGCTGTTTGGTAGCAACCCAACTCATATCTGGGACCCTCTTTGTGGTCAAAGAGGAAGAGTGACTCAGAAACAGAGACTAAGACCCAGAAGGGACTGCAGAAGGCATCTAAGCTGACCTTTTTGACATTCTAGAATCTAGAAGAAGAAATTGAAGCCTGGAAAGAGGAAATTATTTGGCTGAGATTCAACAGCTAAACCTAGGAAATGGGATTTGAACTCAAGTCCCTTGTCTTTTTCCTCACACCACAGCATTCTCCAAGAGGCAGTAAGGGTATCTGGCCATAAACTTTTTTTTTAAACCCTTAACTTCTGTGCATTGGCTCCTAGGTGGAAGAGTGGTAAGGGTGGGCAGTGGGGGTCAAGTGACTTACCCAGGGTCACACAGCTGGGAAGTGTCTGAGGCCGGATTTGAACCTAGGACCTCCCCTCTCTAAGCCTGACTCTCAATCCCCTGAGCTACCCAGCTGACCCCTGGCCATAAACTTTTATTAAGTCCTTTATGCATGCAGGCTTTTGGAACAGGGTGAGAGCTGGTCTCATAGGCAGGAAGCCTTGGGATCACATTTTGTTTCTGATCCATCCTGACTGTGTGACTTTGGGCAAGTCATATAACACTCTGTAATTCCCTAAGATTGCAGACTATAGAGGTGCTTTCCCTCATTGTAGAGTTCCCTGCATCACAGATCCAGTCTCTCTCCATAGTCCCACGACTGCCTCTAACCAAGCAGTCCAAGGGATCCCTTTCTGCCTCGTGCCAACACTTCACAGAAGCCCAAAGGGCCATTGCCTTTGTACGGTCTCCTACAAACTCTCCTGGAAGAAAATGTCGCCTGAGCTCCTTGGGGGTGACAGAAAGAGCAGAAAGAAGTGAGAAAGCGTGAAGCTCATTGGGGAGGTGGGTAAGGGTCTCAGTCTGAGATATTAATGACTTCAGAGGGGTCTGGTTTCCAATCTGAATTCAGACATTTACTAGCTGTGTGTCCCTAGGTAAGTCCCTTATCCTCCCCAGGCCTCAGTTTCCTGATCTGTAAGATGAGGGAGTTGGTCTTAGTGGCCTCTAAGGTTCCTTCCAGCTCATGATCCCAGATGACACTACAAACTTCAGCTCTGATACACTCATGCTATTTCACAGGCTCTGACCCTTGTAAGTCTGTGCCCTGCTTCTCTCAAATCTGCCCCCATAGTACACCTCCCCACACACCCAAGTTAGGCTCTCCCACATCCCCTGACATCGGTGTCAGCAGTAGGTCTAGACACCCCTTGAAGAGTCATGGGCAGACCTATGACCACCTGGGCATCCCCAGGCTCTCCTAGTATAGAAATCTGCCTCTTTTTTTGGTCAAATGGTACCTTCTCTAGGGTAGGGAGAGAGGGGAGGCAGGGGGATAACCTGCAGATTTTAATGTAACAAGCAAATATATATATAATACATACCGATTGGTTATAGTCCTAAGCTAAGGATTCCAAAGGACAGGCAGTATGGTATAATGGATGGCGGGCCAGCTTAAAGCCATGAAGACTCCAGCTTCTGCCTTTGACATATCCTAGTCCTGTGACTTTGGGCAGGGCCTATCTGCTCTCTGGGCCTCAGTTCCCTTATTTGTAAAATGAAGTGAATGAGTTTGTTTCTAAGGTCCCTTCTTAGCTTTAGCATTTGACAGTGTAGTTTTAATATCTTTTCTTACTTGTTCTAAGTTCCCTCCCAGCCTGACATTCTGTTTTAAAGGTCCCTCCCACTCCCAACTCTGATATTTTCTGTTCTAAGGTTCCCCTCTTTCCAAATCTGGCATTTTCTATTCTAAAGCTCCCCTCCAGGACTGACAACCTCTATTCTAGGTTCCCTCTCCCAGCTCTGGCATTCTTTGTTCTAAGGTTCCCCTCCTTCCAAATCTGGCATTTTCTATTCTAAAGTTCCTCTCCAGGACCGATGACAACCTTTATTCTAGGGTTCCCCCCCCCCAGCTCTGATAGCCTCTGTTCTAAGGTTCCCTTCTTTCCAAATGGGACATTTTCTCTTCTTAGGTTTCCCTGCAAGACACACATCCTCTGTTCTAAGGTTCCCTCCCAGCTCTGGCATTCTTTGTTCTAAGGTTCTCTTCCTTCCAAATCTGGCATTTTCTATTCTAAAGTTCTGCTCCAGGACTGACAACCTCTATTCTAGGTTCCCTCTCCCAGCTCTGGCATTCTTTGTTCTAAGGTGTCTCCTAGCTTCTCCGCTCTCCACGGCATGTCCCTTCTCATTCCCTCATCAGCCCACCCTGCGTTTAGGAATCCATTTTAGGGCCTCGGGGTTCTCAGTCCTGCAAACTCTACCAAGATGAAGGGTGTCCAGCTTCCCAGGTCGGGTCCCACCTCCCCACCCACAAAGCAGGCCGCCAGGGCTCGGGACTCACCTTCTCCCTTGCCATAGGAGGAGCTGGCTGCCCAAGAGATGGCTTCCACGTAGCCCAGCTCCCGACAGACCACGTGGGCGGCGTGGAGGGAGAAGTCGTCGTCACACACGGTGCCCCACACCCCGTCGTAGTACAGCTCCACCCGGCCCTCGTTATGCTTCCTCTTCTGTCCAGCCAGGCGCAGCTGGATCTTGGGGACGCCAGCTGGCCGCTCAGGCTGCTGGTACTCAGGCTGGGGCTGCTGAAAGTACTCGGGGTAGTAGGGCCAGTTCTCATACTGAGCCAGGCTCAGGGAAGGGAGGATGAGCAGCGCGGCCAGGTAGTGGTGACAACAAGAAGCCCGCGACCTCTTCATGCTTGGTCTGCTGCTGGGAGCGCTGGGGGAAGGACTTCCTCAGGCAGCTTCTGCACGTGGAAGATGGCCGAGGCTCCTGTAAGAGAGGAGACACGCATAAGGACCCGGGCAAGAGACTCTTCCCTAGCCCAGCGCACCCACCTTAACCAGCGCTCAGCAGGAGCTTGTCTGGCAGAGCCCGGGGGCGAGAAGGAAGGCTGGGGATGAGAAGAGAAAGGTGGGTGGGGAAGAGGAGAAGCACTCCTAGGATCGCTGCACTTCTGAACCTGTTGTTCTCCAGCCTCTCTAGATCCTCGCCCACCTCTCCGCAGCCCACTGTACTCTGGGAGAACTTTCACAGCTGGCAGAGGCGCCCTGAGCCCCGTGGCACCGGGTATTGTCCTTGGTTCTGCCAAGTAAATCTCTCCTCCAAATGCCAACCCTTTAAACCAGTGATTCCCAAGTGGGCACCACCGCCCCCTGGTGGGTGCTGCAGCGATCCAGAGAGGCGGTGATGGCCACAGGTGCATTTATCTTTCCTATTCGTTGCTATTAAAATTTTTAAAAATTAATTTCCGGGGGGCTGAGGAATATTTTTTCTGGAAAGGGGGCGGCAGGCCCAAAACGTCTGGGAACCACTGCTAAGCACTGAAGGTTGCACTCACCGGGAGCCTTTATGGCGCCGCTATGGCTCTGTTCTCAGAGGGCCTGGGTTCTCTCCCACCTCTGACCCTCACTAGCTGGACAAATCATTTGCTTTGCCCGTTTCCTCATCTGTAAGGCAAAGTGGTGGCTATACTAGCCAGCCTCTGAGTTTCCCTTCCAATTCTAGGGGGTGATCCCATGGCCTAAAGTTCTTGGCTAAGTCTTCTCCTCTCCAGGATAATCGTCCCCATTTCTTCCAACCAATCCTCCCACGGCACGAGCTTGAGGGCCTTCACCCCTCTTGTCCCCCTCTTCTGGCCTCTGGCCAACTTCCCCGAGTCCTTCATAAGAGGGGGTCCCCAGAATGATCCTCTCAGTAGGGTTTGGCCTGGAAAGGTCCAGAGGAAGTGACCAACACTCCATTTATCAGTCCTGGAAGCTCTCCCCTCCTCATGCAGCCCAAGATTTCATTGGCGTTCTTAGCTGCCAGATCACACAGCCAACTCCTATGGAGCTTAGGGTCCACTAAAACACCCAGATCTTTTTCAGCGGAACTATCTTTTAGCCCCATTTTGTACATGTTGAAATTGTATCCAGCCATTCGCCTCTGGGCCTCTGATCTCAATGATACGGGAGCTCCCCAAGCAACGCACACTGAACCCAACCAGCACCATGCCCGTGAGGTGCTCAGCCATGCCTTTATCTATGTGCTGGTAGCTTCACCAAGGGAAGTAGGGAGAGGGGAAGGGAACAAGCACTATGGGCCAGGCCCTGAGTTAAGTTCCCTCTTAGAATGAATACTATATATTCATTCCAAGGCAAAAGAGTAAGAGCTAGGCAATGAGAGTTAAGTGACTTGTCCAGGGTCACACAGCTAGGAAGTGTCTGAGGTCAATTTTGAACCCAGGACTTCCCATTCCAGGCCTGGCTCTGAATCCACTGAGCCACCCAGCTGCCCCTATACTAAGTATTTATCCTTCACCTGATAGTGAGGTAGGTGCTATTATGAACCCTATTTCAGATGAAGAAACTGAGGCAGAGAGTTTGAGTCATTTTCCCAGGATCACACAGCTAGTAAGTGTCTAAGGTTAGACTTGAACTCCGGGCTCTCTGCTCTATCCCTGGTGCCCCTTAGCCACCTCTGCCCAATGGGCTGGGCGGGGAGGGTGGGATTCTCTTTATTTCTCAGGATATCTTGGGGATCCTGGTGGAGCACGTAGACCGTCTGATGGCAGCCGCTCCCCCCCCCCCCCATCCCTTTTTCTTTGCTGAAGGGCGGATGGACAAGTAGAACAAGGAGGGCTCTGACTCAGGCATCCTGATTCACCAGGCAAGGCTTGGGCAGAAGCAGAGCAGAGCTGCCCGGCTGCTGGCGAGACACAGGGGAGGAAGGAACAGGCAGAGGGGAGGAGGCACTCGGCCTCTGCCGTCTGTGGCCATAACATAACTGGGAAGGACGCGGCCACAGAAAGAGCCATTCGGAAAGCTGGGCTGAGAGTCCAGGCGGCTTCAGGGCTGCCCGGGACGTGTCTGTCTGCTCCTCGGTCCGGGCAGCTCCCTGACCCTCTGCTCAGCTCCTGAGACACTCGGTCTGGGATGCATTTACACTGTCTGGTCCCCAGACTTTCCTAACTAAGACTAGCACACGAGGCCAGCAACCTGCCTCTGAGTGCTGCTGGCTTGGTGCCTTGCCTTCTCATCCTGTTTACTTAAAAATTTTACATACGTAGATTTTTGATATTTTGATTCTTATTTTGAATTTTTATCTCTCCCAAAATTTAATTTTGTTGTGTTTTTGGTTTTTCTTTTGATAATTGACTCATATACCCCATAACTCAATGATGTATTCTGAGCTGATCTGGGTGTTTCCTTTTTAAATACCCTCTTCAGGAGGGGACTGTATTTTTATAAAAATCCAAGCCTTAAAATTTTGTTTGAGAAAATTTTTTCAAAAAAAGAAGTCTGCTAATGCTTTGAAACCAGAAAATGGACTATTTGCCTGCAGAAACCTACACCAAATCAAGATGATCCAGAAAAGATACCTGAAGAAATCTACACTGAATCAAGACAATCTAAAATGAACTTTGGGGTGCAACTAATTGAACTTGAGGGGACTGATATCAATTACTTAAATTGTAAACTCTTATGCCAAAGGGGATTGCCCCCAATTGGCTTTTTGTCAATGTGCCTAGCAAAACATTGGTTTTGTTCTCTCTCTTTCTATATCTTCTACTTACCTCTTATCTCTAACTAGTTAGAACTTTAGGGGTACAAGATGATTTTGTCAAATGATCAATTGGGGAGACCAGTCTCCCAAATGATCACAGGGGGGAATTGTGATAATTAGATTAAGTCTACACTGCCCATCTTTAGATTTAATCACTAAAGGTGAAAGCACCTTCCAATTCTGGGAGGTCCTAACCCACATGTGCTAGAGTGAGTAATGAATCAGAATCAACCGAGCGCCCCCTATGCTTTCTATGAGAATTGTCTATTGTGATTGGACACACAGGCTAGGGGAAGGCACTGGAAGTGATGCATAAGTGACCCCTTTAAAAGAGGGGGTTGAGTGAGTGAGGCGGCTTCTGGTTTGGTGAAGGGGACCTGAGGGAGCTTTGCTGGTTCGTGACCGAGACTGATCCACGGGGTGAGTTTAAAGACTGAATCTTCCTGAACTTCTATTAAGAAACTTCCTTTTATAGACTCTGTGAATGAAGTTTGCTCCATTCACCTCCAGGCCTCAGGTCTTTTAATCCTCAGTGAGGGTTAAGATCTACCTGGATTAATTAGTGAGATAGATTCTTATTTTCTTCCTCTCTCTCTCTTCTCTCGTGTAAATAAACTTCCATAAAAATCCATTTTGATTTGAGATTATTCTTAATTGAGGATTGATAATAGTTCAATCCTCTGGCGACCATCTTTAATATATTGAACCCATAAAACCCCCTTTTCACCCTTACATCCTCCACCCTGATAATGTTGTTCAAGGCAACAAATATTTATCAGGCACTCATATGTCCTAGGCACTGTGCTTGGAAACAGAGGAGACAGAGACGAGGCACATGGCAAAGTAGAATGGAGAGGCGCTGATTCTGGAGTCATGGGACTTGGGTTCAGATCCTGCCTCTGCCTCTTACCGGCTGTGGGACCTTAGGTTAGTAAAGGAATCTCTTTGTGCTTCAGTTTTCTTAAATAAAAGTGAGATCCAGATGTTTTAAACTCTAGATAAGGGGCAGCTAGGTGGTCCAGGGGGTAGAGCGCCAGGTGTAGAGGCAGGAAGATTCCTCTTCATGAGTTCAGATCTGGCTTCAGACACTTACTAGTTGGGTCACCCTGGGAAAGTCCTTTAACCTTATTTCTCTCAGTTTCCCCCTATGTAAAAAGGGCTGGAGAAGGAAATAGCCAACCACTCCAGTATCTTTGCAAAGAAACCCCCAAAAGAGGTCATAAAGACTCATACGTGACTGAACTGACCAAACAACCAAAAAAATTGGGAGTTGGAGGGTTTGAGCTGGAAAGCAGGCCATGCCACTGCCTTCTCTGGGCCAGAAGATCCTCCTCTGTAAAGTGAAAAGGTGGGACACTGAGGCCACTTTCACCCCAAATCCTATTTGATATACATTGCCTCATTAGAGATAACAACATCAATCTTGTGATGAAAGCATCCCCATTTTACAGAAGAGGAGACTGAGGATTCTCAAATCTATTGATCTAGCCTTAACTGCTCTGCTGACCCCAGTCTCCTATCTCCAACTGCCTTGTAGACACATCAAATTGGATGTCCTGTAGACCTCTTAAGCTCAGCAAGTCCCCAACTGAACTAATTCTCTTCCCCTCTAAGGCCTCCCCACTTCCTAACTTCCTTCTTACTGTTGGGGGTTCCACCAGCCCCCCAGCATGCAGCCCAGGCGTCACCCCCAACTTTACACTCGCTCTCACCCTCTGTATATAATCTGTGGCCAAGGCCCATCCATTCTTCCTTGGTAATATCTCTTGAATGGGCCCCCTTCTCTCCTCTGACCCTGCCACCCCCCTGCTGAAGGCCCTCATCACCTCATGCCTGGGCTATTGCACCAGCCAATGGTTGGTTTCCTGCTTGCTACAAGTCTCTCCTCACTCTAATCCAGTCTCCACTCAACTGCCAAAGTCATTTTCCTAAAGCACACCGCCCATGGCCCCTCTCTCCTCAACAAACTTCAATAGCTCCCTATGAGCTTCTGGATCCAATATCACATTTTCTTTTTAGCATTCAAAGCTTTTCACAATTTAATCCCCAGCCCCCACCATTGGAGTCTTCCTGGCCAGCAAGCACACATAGGTCCTCTGTAATCCAGGGCCAATGGGTCTTCTTGCTGGTCTTTGCACACAATACTCCATCTCCAGCCTCTATGCATTTTACCTGACTGTCCCTCATGCCTGGGATGCCCTCCCTCCTCCTCTCTGCCTCCTTCAAGGCCCAAATAAAATTTCATCTTCTACAGGAAGCTTTTCCTGATCCCCCTTAATTTTACTGCCTTCCCTTTGATGACTATTTCCCATTTATTCTCTGTAAATTGTTCTTCTTTATTTAAACCCTTACCATCTGTCTTGGGATCAATACTACGCATTGGTTCCAAGGTAGAAGAACAGTAAGCGTTGGTTAATGGGAGTTAAGTGACTTGCCTAGAGTCAGGAAGACTCATCTTTTTAAGTTCGAATCTGGCCTTAGACACTTCCTAGCTGTATGACCGTGGGCAAGTCACTTTACCCTGCTTGCCTCAGTTTCATCTTCTTTTAAATGAACTGGAGAAAGAAATGGCAAAGCACTCCTGGACCTTTGCCTAGAAAATTCCAAATTAGGTATAAAATCTGACCTTAGGTAATACCTAGCTATGTGGCCCTTGGGTGAGTCACTTTACCCTCATTGCCTCAGTTTCCTCCTCTGTAAAATGAGCTGGAGCAAGAAATGGCAAACTACTTCAGTCTCTTTGCCAAAGAAAGTTCCAACTGGAGACACGAAGAGTTGGACCAGACTGAAACGACTGGGCCACAACAGCAACAACAACCTAGGTTTTATGGATAAAAGTGGAAAAAAGGATGGCAAACAAAAGAAAAGTGGAAAAGATCTGCAAAAGGATTATAACAAACTGCTGCTTCCATCAAGGAGGGGAGGTGGCCATGGCGCTGATTCAAATCCTGACTCCCACCTTTACAAGCTCCATGACTTCAGGCATGTCACAGCTCCTCTGGGTTGCTCTCCCCTCTCTGGAGAATGAAGGGGTCCGAGCGAATGGCCCTTGAGGTGCCTTTTATCTCTAAACCTCTGACCCCATAAGCACCCTTGAATCTCGACACGGCAGCCCTGGAAGGGCTTATGGAAGCCAGAGGGGGGAAATGGCACACAGAGCAAAGACAGGAAGAGTAGCTGGCCTGAACTCGAGTCTGCAGAGCCCAGCTGGGAGGTGTGGAGATTAAAATCAATATGCAAAATATTAATGAGTATATTTATAAATATTTTATTAATGACAAATGAACAAAAGAGACTCACTAAAAGGTACTACCCAGCTCATTCCCAGGAACCAAAGAGAGAGAGAGAGAGAGGGAGGAGTTACAGACAACCATAAAACGATAACGTGACCTGCAAACGTGGAGGCTCAGGAGAGAAGGTAAGGGGTGTTTTGTTTGTTTGTTTTGTTTCATTTTGTTTTGTTTTTATAAAAGGGCTTCCCTGGGGCTGGTGAGGACTTCCAGAGACTCCTGTCCTTGGATGACACTGTGGTCCAGTGATTCCCAAAGTGGGCGCCACTGCCCCCTGGTGGGTGCTACAGCGATCCAGGGAGGCGGTGATGGCCACAGGTGCATTGATCTTTCCTGTTAATTGCTATTAAAATTTAAAACAAATTAATTTCCAGGGGGCTAAGGAATATTTTTTCTGGAAAGGGGGTGGGAGGCCAAAAAAGTTTGGGAACCGCTGCAGTGCAGTCATCACATCAAACCCCTGAAAGTTTGCAAGAGATCTGTCTGTCATCACTCAAAAGGACTGAGCTTGTCCGTCTACACAGGTAAGACCATGTAGATGGGGGGCAGCTGGGTAGCTCAGTGGATTGAGAGTCAGGCCTAGAGACGGGAAGTCCGAGGTTCAAATCCGGCCTCAGACACTTCCCAGCTGTGTGACCCTGGGCAAGTCACTTGACCCCCATGGCCCACCCTTACCACTCTTCCACCTAGGAGCCAATACACAGAAGTTAAAGGTTTAAAAAAAATAAAAAAGAAGCAAAAAAAAAAAAAGACCACGTAGATGAAACATCCTCACTGCTCGTTCCCCATCGGAAAAATAGTCAAAGGCTCTGAGCAGGCCATTTTCAAAACAAGAAATCCAAGCGGCCAACAGTCATATTGAAGAAAAATGCCCAAGTCCCAAAGAATTAGGGAAAGGCAAAAGGGAAATAGAGAAACGCCGAGATGCCACCTCACGCTGCCGCCATTTAATCCATGAGGAGCTCGGAAGAGAGTCAGGAAGCAAAGACGTCCTGGAGGGATTCGGCACAAGCGGAAGCTGGGCTGCTCGTGGAGGAGGGCCGGGGACGGCGGGCCACGAGCCAAAGCACCGAGCAAAGAGGGCGTCCAGTGGCTGGACCTCGGGGGAGGGGGGGCTTATGGAAAGGTCTGAAGATGGGCAGGTGGGCATGGCTGCCGTCTGCATCCCTGGAGGGCACTTCCAGATGGGTGACATCACAGACCCGCTGAAGGCTTTAAACCTACTTGTCGGCACAGGCTTGGTCCATCGCCCTCCCCAACGGCAACAACACTAATCACGGGGATGTTGGAGAGCGTCTATCATGCACCAGGCGCGGTTAAGCATGTTCTTATCTCATACGCACAGCAACGATTATCTTTGCTTTATAGCTCGGAAACCAAGGCAGAGAGAGGTGAAGTGACTTGCCCAGGCACACACAGCTAGGAAGTATCTGAGGCTAGATTTGAACTCAGGCCTTCCTGATCCCAGATCCGTACACAACCCAGGTCCCAACAGAATAGAAGCTTTTTTTTCAGACCCTTGCCTTCTGCTTAGAATCCATATCATGTGTTTGTTCCAAGGCAGAAGAGCGGTAAGGGCTAGGCAATGGGGGGGTGAAGTGACTTGCCCAGGGTCACACAGCTAGGAAGTGTCTGAGGCCAGATTTGAACCCAGGAGCTCCCGTCTCTGGGCCTGGATGGAACCATCCACTGAGCCACCCAGCTGCCCCCAGAATATAAGCTTCTTGAGGGCAGTGGTTGCCTTCCATTTGTATTGTATCCCCAGCACGGACCCTAGCATGACGCTGAATGCTCTTCAACCCTCTCCTGCTGCAGACCACATGTATGTAGCCTGTGGGGAAGGGGATGATGGGTGCGGGACGTACCGTGTTTATAGCAACCAGCACAACTTCATCTCTTACAAAAGCTGTTGAACAGAAACACTTTGGAGACCCACATCTGCCTCCACCCTCCAACCCCAACGAGATCATGTTGGTGACGAGGATGAGCATCCTGGCTGCCAAGGAGAACCCTGAGGGCAAGGCAAGCTCCACACAGAGGGGCTGGAATGGAAGCGGCCAAATGGCCGGGTGACTCCCCTCTAGACTTTCTCCACTCCAGGCAAAATGGGCTATTCCCTGACCCCCCCCCCAAAGTCATCTCAGATGTCACCTCCTCCCAAAGCCTTCTGTGGTCCTACGAGGCAGTAACTTGGACCTCACAAAGCACATTGTTTGGTAATTTTCTAATTCTTTAGAGCTAGAAGGGACCTTGGAGCTTATCCACTCTTATTTAACAAGTGGAGAAACTGAGGCCCAGAGAAAGAACATGACTTGCCCAAGGTCACAGAGGTATTGAGTTAAGGAATTGGGATCGAAATGCAGTTTCTCTCCCTTGAAATCCGAGACTCTCACTTCCATAATATTGGGTGTAGCAGGGGCACACGGGGCAAATGGGTGGATGAGAACCATTTATCCTGATGGTCATGAAGGTGACAGAGGCAGGCACTGTGGAATACTTAGAACTTGGTCAGATATTGAAGACGCCACGAGTGAGACTGATGACTTTGGACAGCTGCCTCGGTTAAATCCCATTCATGCTTCAGTGAAGACGCCACCCCATAATATCATTAGTCCTCTTCCAGAAATGACTGTGTATCCACACAGTTGAAAGAGTTCTGTATCTGGAATCAGGGTGCCTTGGGTTCAAATCCTGATCTGGCTACTTCATACTTATGTGACATACTTTTTTTCAATAGTCACTAACCATTTGTGAAGAACCTACTATGTGCCGGGCATTGTGGTAGGTGTTTCTCTTCCCTAGGCTTCCGTCTTCCACTTATTAGGTGAAGGGGTTATAGGAGATGACTTCCGAAGTCCTCTGCTCTTCTAAATCCTACCTTTGTACCCTAATTCCCTGTAGACTGTAAGTTCCTTGAGGGTAAGACAGACTTATCTACATTTGCCCCAAAGCCCCAGGAAGGGCAGCACTTCCCAGTCCCACGCACAACCCTGCTCCTAGCCCAGCTCCCTAAATGTCCTCCTGGGAAGGTAACATCTATAGAGGTGCAGCCACTAAAGACCCAGAAAAGAATCCCGGCTTGTCAAAGGGCTCAGCATCAGAATCTGACATGATTTTATCTGTGGAAATGCCACTGAAGAAGAAGCTGGACCATCTGCTTTGTTGTGAGGCTCTAAAGACCGTGAGACCTGTCCATCTGATTTATAGCTAAAACCTTCTCCATGGGGCTCTGAGCTCCCCTCCAGCAGTCTTCTGTTTGTATGCTCAGGGCTTGGCATTTAGTAAATGCTCAATAAATGTTTCATTCATTCATTTATTCACTCCCTATGACCTCAAGGATAAAATACAAACTTCTCTGTCTAGCACTTCAAACCCTCCTCAAGCTAGCTCCCTTCTATCTTTCCAGGCTGGTTACCCAACATTCCCCCTCCTGACACACTGGTGCTTCTGGCCAAATTGGCCTCCTAGCTATTCTTTACACAACATTCCACCAGCACCACCCCCATCTCCGTGCCTTTACCCAGGCTACCTCCAATACCTGCCAGAAACTCCTTCTTCCCCTCTGCCTCTTAGACCCTGTAGGTTCTTTGCCCTGACTGCTAGCACCTCTCAAAATTACTCCATGCACTGACTTCTCCATGTCCATAACAATGGTATCATAGTAGCATTAGAGAAGGGCAGTGTGGCTTAATGGATAGAGGGAGATAGCCCTGGGTTGCATGAAAGCTCTTTAAGAAAAAGGATTGTTTCATTCTGATCTGTGTCAATGACACCTGACATACAGTAGGTGCTCAATAAATGCTTGTTGGAGGAATGCATCAATGATAGTTAGACAGATGAACAATAGATTCAATAGATGATAGACAGATGATAAATAGGTGGATGGGTGTTAGATGGGTAGACAGAATGATAGCTTAGATAGGTGAAGAGATGAAGAGATTCAATCCAGATAATAGTAGGGGGACTCCCAGGGGGGAAATTGCCTCCATCAAAGCACAAGAAGACCAACTTCTAGTCTTGGAGAGCTCTCTGGGGCACCAAGAGTTTGTCCTTGGTGACACCGCCAACATTTGTCAGAGGCAACACTTGGACCCAATCTTCCTGATGTCGAGGCTGCCCCCCTCTGCCCATGAAGCCCCACTATCTCTCTCAAGTGTTACTCTAATAGCAGTGTTCTTATAATCACACCCTACAGAAAAGGTAGGAAACACCAGTACCATGCCAGTTGACTAACTTCATTTATAACATGTCCCACTATGCCTCAGTGCTCCAGTAATATTATTTTGCCCTATTTTGCCCCACATTCAGAGGCAGCTAGGTGACCTAGTGGATAGAGCATTGGACCCAGAGTTAAGAAGAAATGAGTTTGAATTCTACTGAAGAACCCTGGAAAAACCACTCTACCACCGTCTGCCTCAGTTTCCACATCTGTAAAATGGGATTAAAAAATATCACCTACTCCCAGGGTTGTTATAAGGATGAGATAATGTTTTTAAAGTACTTCTCAATCTCAACAACACCATATAAATTGAGTCGTTTAAAATTATTGTAAACCTTGGGAGACGTCTCCCAGGGCTCCCTGCTACAACTTCCCCCGACACCTCCCACCTTTCACTTCTTTTGTGGGAGGTGTTGGAGAAAGTATAAAAGAGGGTTTTGGGCACCTTTTCAATTTCTCTGGAGCCTGAAGGCTGGCTGACTCTCTCTACCCTGGACCCTGCAGAGCCTTTTCCCCCTTCTAACTACCTCCTAGTTTTCCCTAGACCTTTCCTTTTCTAATTTAAATAAAACCTAGCTATTCTAAGCCCTAAGTTGCTCTCTGGTCTTTTATTTGAGCCCCGAAGGGCACTCTGTTCACTTTCCCCCTGCCAGGGCTGGGACTGCTATGTTCCTTTCCCTTCCTCTACTTTCCTCTCTCCTTTCTTCCATTCATTCCACCTTCCTCCCTTCCTCCCTTCACCCTAACAAAATGCTATTATTATTAATGTTGAAGATAATATCGTGGAGTGCCTGTACTTGGTAACCGTCAAACACGAGGATCATAGAATTAGCCAGGCTTTCATCCCTGATCATATAGGACTCAGAATCAGAAGGTTCAGATCCCACTTGACGCTTCCATACTGTGCAGTCTAGGACAAGTCACTTAGTCTCCCTGGGCCTCAGTTTCCTCATTTGTAAAGTGAGAGAGTTAAAGTAGACGACTTTTAAAGTCCCTTCTGCTTTTCAATCTACAATTCTGTGATCCCCTCAGTTGTCTCCAGGCTGGGATGGCTGAACATGAATCCTGTCTGCTTCCCGAGGCCAGGGCCAGCTCCTTAATGGAAAATCCAGAGGCACACTCCAATAAACCCAGCACTAAGACCTCTGCCTCCCCTGGGGGTGATCAGAATCCAGCCCCCAAGTTCCCCCCTTCTCAGGCCAGCTGAGGGGAAGAGGAGGCCCCCAACACCCACACAGGCCCTCTCTGGGGTGAACAAAAGAAACCTGATCTGCCTGGGAGGCTGAGCTGAGGGGCGGCTCCTTCAGCCCCCCCCCCAACCCCTCAGTGTTCCTCTTGATCATTCGAGCAAAGAACACGTGGGTTAGGATCCCCACACGTGGAGGAGGGAAGGAGGAGGGGGAGGAAGAAGGGAAGGAGGGGAAAGCAGACAGGGAACAGGGAGGATAAAGGGAGAAGGAGGGGGATAAAGGGCTGCATACTTTCCACATGATGCAATGCCAGGAAGCAGTGGGAAAGCCCAGGACTCTGCCCTCCCTGACATACTCTCCCTGGGTTATGGAAACTCATGGGGTGAGGGGGTCTCGGAACCCATGCTCCGGGGCAGCCTGCAGCTTCCCTACTGCTTAGGAGCACCTGAGGTTTTCCTTCCCAATCCAAGCCTGGCCAGTTCCAGCTCACATCTGGCATCCATCCATCCATCTATCTCCCTGTTTACCTATCTATCCAGAGGGCAAGATCAGCGATACAGAAGCCCTGGGGGGTAGGAAAGCATCAGCGCCCCAGAGTTCCACTACTATTGTCTCCCCAGTGTCTCATGGCTATTAGCCACCCCCAGGATCCCATGGCTATTGGCATCCCCAAATCCCATTGCTATTGGCTTCCAAGGGTCCCAAGGCTATTAGCCCCCCAGGGTCCTATGGCTATTAGCTACCTTCATTTCCATTCCATTCAATGTACCAAACATGAAGAATTTGCTGTGTGCCAAGTTCTGTGCTGGGTTCTGAGAACACCAAGAAAAATGGGAAACAGTGGCTGCTTTCAAGTGGCTTCCTTTCTCAGGGGCTCCAGATAACCTGCCCTTTGAGAAGCCAACAGGAAATGCTTCCCGAGCAAAGATAAAGCAATGGAGGAGAAGGGCAGGAACACTGACTAAGGAGCCAAGTGAGTGTCCACCTGGGGTCCAGGGACTCTCTGAAAATAGCGATTTGGATGATTCGATTTCGCCCTTGTTGGCTTCCTTTGTCATCCTCCGTGTTTTATTTTGTGCATCTGAAATCGTTATTCTGGGAAAGGGCCCATAGGCTTTCCCAGACTGACTAAGGAGTCTGTTACACACACAGGAAGGTTAAGGTCTCCTCGCTTAGGGCAATCGCCCAAGACTTCCTGGAAGAGGTGCTGCCTTGAGTGGAACTGAGGATCCTAAGAAGCAGAAGGGAAGACGGAGTGCATCCTAGGCACAGAGGACAGCAAAGGCAGAGATGGGGATGGAATACCATGAACGGAGAACCACAAGGAAGCCAGCGGGGCTGGAATGGGTGAGGGGCCGTGATGTCTAATCAGCCTGATAAAAGAAGGCCAGAGCCAGCTTGTGTGGGATGAGGGGAGGGGGCTGAACAAAGGTTTCCCCTCTTCTCGTGTTCATCCTAAGTACCTCCCCATAGGACTTCTCAGTATGTACAACCCACCTCTCCACTTCTCTGAATTCAATTCAGTCAATTCACAGAATTCCAAGCTGTAAGAGACGGCAGGAGCCATCTCATCTGGTCTCTCCCTGAAGGACTGTCCCTTCTACAGCACCCCCAACAAGTGGCCATGCCAGCTCTTCTCTTTCTTTCCAGAGCGCCTACCCTGAGTCCAGCCTTGCTGGGAATCATGGGAGACACGAAATGTAATTTACCTCCAAGCTCTTGAGGAGGGGGCAGACTCACACCAGGCACAAAGAGAGAACCACCAAACCCGGTTGGCACAGATGGAAGATTCTGAAGTTCAGGACCAGGACTCAGGGCCCTCCATCAGTTTCAAGTGGCTTTTCTCCTGGCCGGCCATGCATCCCCAAGTGCCCCTTAGGAGAAGGGAAGAGTTGTTCTGGCTACCCAAGGGGCTACAGTCCATGTGTATACCAAGTGTATGCCCAATCTCTTCCCTGGCAATGCCTGGAATTCTACCATGAGTGCCTAATTTCTAAAGGCTAAGCATTGCCTTCTCCCTGCCTGATATTCCTAATGGGGTGATCTTCCTTGGAGTAGAGGGCAGACCTCAAAGATGTCCTCTGGATGATGGGGCAGCTGCTCAAGGGGGAGCTGGTTCCAAGGCTAGCTCCAGTTGATCTGACTAGGTTTATTCCATTTAATTCTCCTTCACCAACTCTATATTCTACCCAGAGTGACCTACTTTGCTATTGGCCTCTTAGCAACAAATCTCCTGCCTCGATGTCTCTGTAAAGGCTGCGCCCCGTGTCTGGAATGCTCTGTCTCCTCCCCCCTGCCTCCTAGGGTCTCAGGACTACGGCAAGCCTTTCCTCACTCTCTGCCTCCCCGAAGAAGTCTTTTCTGATCCTTTTAGTTGTTAGCACTCTGTAAGACTGCCTTAATTTACATGATGGCTTCTCAAGCTCCTGCACCTCGAGTGTCCTTAAGGGAATTTGGTATTGCTGGGCGTTCTGAGGGGAAGGTGGCACTAGATCTGGAAGCGGGGAAAGAAAAGGACTTGATGCAATTTTAAGCTGAGTTGAGGCAGAATGTAGTTGTTCATCTTTGACGGACTCGCTTTAGAAAGGATATTGGCAAATTGGAAAAAGGACCCTTTTCTAAAAGTCTGGCTGACTAATTGATATCAACGGATAGTCATGGGGAAAGACTACTGATGGGGGCTCAAGAACCAGAGCGGGAGAAATGACTAACACCAACCTCACAGAGCTCTCCCCGGAGCCTGGCTAGGGCACAGCAGTAGCCGGTGAGGATCCAGCCTGACGGTACGAGTGGGAGCTGGGAGAGCAGCTTCCGAGCGGGCACTGTATCGACTTCATTAAGATACGCTGAAAGACCTGGGCAAGTGAACTGGAGAAGTGAAGCGTTTAGGGGCCATAAGAGATTCTCTCCAGTATCTGAAGGGCTAGAAGGAGGAGCCGCCTGGCGCTGTGTGGCCCCAGAGGGCAGAATTAGGAAGCAAATTTAAGCTCAAGGACAAGAAAGACTCGCTAGCAATTATATGAAGGAATCAACCGGCAATCACCAATCCTGCTTATACAGACAGAACTTAAAGGCTTTCAAGGTGTGCAAAGGGCCGTTGGGTCAAGGAGTGATGAGGCTTTGGGGGCTTTTTCTTTGTTGTTACCGTTGAGTCCTTTTCAGTCTGTCTGACTCTCTATGACCCCATTTGGGGTTTTCTTGGCAGAGATACTGGGAGTGGTTTGCCATTTCCTTTTCGAGTTCATTTTACTGAGGAGGAAACTGAGGCAAAGCCGATGAAGTGACTTGCCCAGGGTCACGTAGCTAGGAAGTGTCTAAGGCCAGATTTGAACTCAGGTGGATGAATTTTCCTGACTCCAGGCCCAGCAGTCTATCCACTGTGCCACCTGGCCCAAAGGGCCAAACCAAGACCAATCGGGAAGGCCACAAATATCCAGAAAAACAATGATAATGACCCCAACGTGGGTCAAGCTGCCTCCCCGGAGGGCCCCACCTTCCCAGGCTGGAAGGTTTCCGAGCAAAGGCTGGTGAATGAATGGCGTTCATTGACCAGCCGCAGCACGGACTCTGGTCCCTTTTCCAGGCTGCGGTCTGAGGGCTGTTGGAGGTGGCATTCCTCGGGTGGGGGGAAGCCTTTGAGAGTGGGGGTCACGGCTCAGGAGGAGCCCTCCAGGGCAGCCATCTTTGAACCTCCAACACAAATGGACGCTTCAGCATTCAAAGGGCTGGTCCGTCTGGGATGGGGCCCAAGAATCCTGCCCGACCCCAAACTATTTCTCTGGGGAGGAGGGAGCTTCCCGGGCCCGGTGAGGAAGCGAGCCTGCCCCGTCCACGTCTTTCCACCTCCAAAATGAGGCCTTTGTCAGCTTTAATTGGCCATGACCGATGGGGGTTCTCTCTGGGCAGCAGAGGTGGCGGCCCGAAGCTCCTGCTGGAATCTGGCTTTGAGAGAAGAACGTCCTGGCGGGGCCAGCGGGCTGTCCTGGGATCGTGACTTCATCCGCTTGGCCTTCCAGGACCCGGATCCAGTTATTTAAAAATAACGAACAAGACTGAAATAGCTCTTTCCAGCTCAGAGATAAGAAGACACCCGTAGGGAGAGGTCAGAGGCCCGGAAGGGGCCTCACAGAGCATCAGCTCCACCTCCCTACTTGATTAATGAAGTAATGGGGGATCAGAGAACTGAGCCACACAGCGAGCAAGTTTCCAAGGTGGAATTTGAACTCGGGTCTTCCCAACTCCAAAGCCTATTCTGAATCCACTACACTACCATGCATCTATAAGCAACAAAGTGACATTGTGGACAGAGGGCTGAAATTACGGTCAGGAAAGAGTTAAGTTTAAATTCTGTCTCAGCCACTTATTAGCTATATGACCCTGGGCAAGTCACTTAGCTTGCCTGCCTCAGTTTCCTCATCTGTAAAACAGAATAACAATAGAGTTAAATGAGGTAATATTTGTCAAGCACTTTGCAAACCTTAAGATACTCCATAAGGCTGTTATTATTTTATTATTAATAATGGAAGTCAAGTCAGCCAACATATATTTAGCACTCGTGCCAGGCATTATGTTAAATGCTCTCTTTAATGGAAAGAATGCTTAACGTGAATTTAAGGGCTTGAGTTCAAGGCTGGGAACAGACCCTTGCCGTGACCGTCCCTATTTGTATGACTATGGAGAGGTTGAATGATCATCAATAATTGGAGATTCTCTTCAATTGACAGATGAAGAAACTGAGGCACAGAGAGAAATCACTAATCCAGGGTCTTGTGGGTAGTAGCAAGAAAGGCTGGTTTTGAACCCAGGTCCTCTGCCTCCAGACCCCAGGTTCTCCTTGGTTATACTCACAGTCCTTACTGTGTAGGAACGGAGGAAAGGTTCTAACTCCCATTTCGCCAAGGTGGAAATGGAATCCCAGAGCCTCGAAGGAGCTTTAGAGCTGAGCCGAGGGACCCGCCGGCTCTTAGCTCTGACCGAGGCAGTCACTTCACTTTTGGAAGCCTCTATAAAATAGGCTTAGTTTTCTCTTCTGGAAAATGGGGAGGAAAATTCCCCGCATTGCTTGTGACTCACGAGGTGGTCAGAAGGACTGTGCCTGGCCAGCCTTAACGAATTAGAGAAGCACATTTTGGCTGTGATCAGTGACCCTGAAGCCTGGCCAAAAGGTCTGGAGAACCAAGACTGGAAGAAGTCAGCCTGGGAAGATCTGAGCTTCCCCTCAGACTCCCTCCCTCCGCTAGGCAGGGCGAAGGCATCCAGCAGTGGGCTGGACGGAACTGAAGTCCACTGGCCCCTTCCAGGTCAGTCTAACCCTAGCCAAGGCCCAGGGGCAGCACTAGGTGTGGCAGGCTGCCCTGAAGAACCCAGGAGGAAGACGGACAAAGGTCTCGGCTTGTCTTCAGAGGATGGGAAGGAGCCAGAAAGCCAAGGCTGAGGCCATGAGATGGCTTATTTTAGCATCTGTGGCTGCTTTACAGGCAACAAGTAACAAACACACGACAGATAATGAGTCCTAACGATCCTTAGATACAATCCGTAGAACATGAGAGCTAGGAGGGTACCTAGAACATGGAATGTGAGGGCTGGGAGGGTATCTAGAACATGGACTATAAGAGTGGGGAGGGTACCTAGAACATGGAATGTGAGGGCTGGGAGGGTATCTAGAACATAGTCTGTGTGAGCTGAGAGGGTAACTAGAACACGGAATGCGAAGGCTGGAAGGGTACCTAGAACATGGCATGTGAGAGTGGGGAGGGTACTAGAACATGGCATGTGAAGGCTGGGAGGGTACCTAGAACATGGCATGTGAGAGCTGGGAGGGTACCTAGAACATGAAATGTGAAGGCTAGGAGGGTACCTAGAACATGGACTACAAGAATGGGGAGGGTGCCTAGAACATGGCATGTGAGAGCTGGGAGGGTACCTAGAACATGGCATGTGGAGACTGGGAGGGTACCTAGAACATGAACTATGAGAGCTGATAGCGTACTTAGAACATGGAATACGATTAAGGGAAGCATAGAAAAGAGACTGTTAGAACTGGAGAAGAGGTTAGAACATCGGTTATCAGGACTGTGGAGTCAGGTAGACCTTAAAACATAGGACAATGCAATTGGCAGAAGACCTTTCATGGGTGACAAAAGTGAGTGGCTGTGGGGCACAGCCTGCCTAGGGATCTCCCAGCTCTTCAGCGTGGGGGAGCACCCAGCCCAAAGGCTATCCCATGATGCTCTGGCTGCCTGGAAAACTAAAACTAGCCACTGAAACTCCAAGGGTAAGGGTTGCTTGGCCGCCATTTTGATAGCCCAAACAGTGACCCTTCCTTCAGAGGCTCTGGGCCCTGCCTCTCCCTCACTGATGGTGGAATCTGGCCAGTCTGGCCCCAGCTGCCCTTCACTGTTGCAGAGCCAAGGGAAATCCAGCCACCCAGAATGCATGCTCCTCCCCTTTCCTGCAAGGATCCCAAGTGCTATTCAATGCACCAAACATTTGTTCAGTGCTTATTGCACAGGACCTGAAAGCCAAGGAATTGGGTTAAGATTATAGCTCCCCATTTCTCAGAGATGAAAACTGAGACTCCGTCTCAAAATGTTGGTAGATTGGAAAGAGACTGAGAACTAGGCACAGTAATCATATCTTTTGTCATGTCCTTAGCGATGTGACATTGGGTAAGTCACTTAACCAGTATGCCTCAGTTTCCTTAACTATAAAATGGGGATAATAATAGTAATTACCTCGCAGGGTTGTTGTAAGGATCAAACGAGATCATTGTAAAGTATCTTGCAAACCTTTAAGCACTATAAATGCTAGCAATTACGTGGCAAAGTCCATCAACAAAGTGCTGGACCAGGAAGACTCAAGTTCAAATCCTGCTTCAGACACTTACTAATTGTATGACCATAGGACATTGTTTAACCCCTCTGTGCCTCAGATTCTTCACCTGTAAAATGGGGACAATAATACTTACATTACAGAGTTGTTGTGAAGAAGGAAGGAAGGGAGGAAGGAAGGAAGAAAGAAAGAAGAAAAGAAAGAAAAAAAAGAAAAAGGAAGAAAGGAAGGAAGGAAGGAAGGAAGGAAGAAAGAAAGAAAGAAAGAAAG
>NC_058131.1:18953475-18995665 GCF_016433145.1 Gracilinanus agilis | reverse complement strand
TTCCTTTCTTCCTTCCTCCCTCCTTCCTTCCTCCTTCCTTTCTTCCTCTCTTCCTCCCTCCATCTTTCTCTTTCCTTCCCTCCTTTTCTCCTTCTTTCCCTCCCTTCCTTCTTTCCTTCCTTTCTTCCTCCCTCCCTCCTTCACTTCCTTCCTTCCTTCCTTCCTACTTGCCTTCCTTTCTTCTTTCTTCCCTTCCTTCCTTCCTCTAGCTTTCTCTCTTTCCTTCCCTCCTTTCCTTCTTTCCTTCCCTCCCTTTCTCCTTTCTCCTTCCTTGCTCCCTTCCTTCCTTTCTTCCTCCATCCTTCCCTCCCTCCTTTCCCTCACTCTTTCTTTCTTTCCTTCTAAAACCTCATCTTTTGTCTTAGAATCATAGTAAGGATAAATTCTAAGGCAGAGGAATGGTAAGGGCTAGCCAGTGGGGGTTAAGTGACTTGCGCAGGGGAAGCTCCGAGGCCCCATTTGAACCCGGGACCTCTAGTCTCCAGGCCTGGCTCTCTAGCACTACCTAGCCGCCCCTCGTCTCCTTTCTTTAGGCATCAGCTTCCCGGTACATCATTTCTTACCCCGGGGCTCCCGGCTGGATTGCAGGGGATCTGCGAGCTTTGTTTTCAGGCCCCTCTGGGTTTCCTCTGTAACCTGCGGGCTGCCCTTTCAGGCATTTAGAGACGTTGTTCTGGGAAGCGGGGCGAAGGCTTCAGTAGCCTGCCAAAGGGATGCGTGAAACAAGACGGGCTAAGAATCCCGGCTAGGAATCGGGAGGGATTGCCGAGGGCGCCCTTTGCGGCTCTCAAGGAGCTCTCCGTTACCTCACTTGACCCTTCCAAGGACCCTCTGAGCTGGGGGCTCTCCTCTTCTCCATTTTACCGAGTAGAACACGGAAATTCAATGACTTACCCAGGGTCACTCAGCTAATACGTGGCTGAGGTAACATTTGAACTCGGGTCTTTCACACTCCCGGTACAGTACTTACATAAAGATGGGAGCCCCGCTTCCTGCTCTCAGAGCTCACCGTGTAGACTGGCAGTGCCTGAAAGCTCTGGCCTCGCTCAGCCAATGCCGCCGACTGTAACGGGGGGCGAAGCTTTCCTCTCCGGACCTCGGCTTCCTCACCCGTAAAGGGACGAGGTTGGGCGGGTCCCTTCAAAACCCGGGACGGCTCCGGAGCTCGAAGAAGGCGAGGAAGATCGTTGCAGCCTGGGAGCCACAGACACGGCCGCTAGGTGGCGCCATCCGGCCGCATGGCCCGAGACGCCGCGGTGGGAGAGCTCCCTGGGAGCTCCGACGCCCAGGTGGGGCAGGTGCCGGGCCCAATGGGCCAAAGCCCGGCGCGTTCCGCTCGATACGTGCCAGAGCCGGGCCGGCGATGCCCAGCTGCCTGCCTCGGGGACCCCTCGGAGACTCCGCGGAGGCCGGCGGGACCAACGCTGAGCAGTGAATCCGGCCGCCCTCACGGTCTAGTCTCGGCTCCGATCCCGCCCCGCCATTGTCCCCGACGGTCCTCCCCATCCCCCCAGCGCCCCACCCTTCCCGACCGGAGCCTCGGCTGCAGGGCCCCGGGCTTGGCGTGAGAGCGGCCGCTCCCCCGCTGACCGCGGCGTCGCTGTGGGCGGGTCCCTTTCCCTCCCTGCCTCAGCCTCCTGGGGGGGGGGGGGCAGAGCCGGCGCGGGGTTTCCTTTGCCTACCGGTGCTTGCTACGTCCCTGCTCGCAGCCGCTTCGCGCTTTCTCGTGTCTGCGGACTGTTTCGGTGCCAGGCCGGGGCAGATAGAGGGCTCCGGCTGCACCGGGAAACTGAGCCGGCCCCAGGCCCAGGGGCGCGGCTGACCCAGGGAGCTGGGCTGGGACTCCAAAGGGCCCCCCCACCCCCATCTTTATTAATGAACTCCTATGAGAGCAAAGGCAGACAGACCCACAGGATTAGAGCCAGTTAGCCTCTAGGCTAAAGACTGTAGAGCCAGGCCTGGGTTCAAATGTGACCTCAGGCACTGCCTAGCTGGGTGACCCTGGGCAAGTCACTTGATCCCCAAAGCCATGCCCTTACGGCTCTTCTGCTTCAGAGCCGATCCACAGTATTGATTCGGAGACGGAGGCCAGGGTTTAAAACAAAAGAGGGAACTTTATTAAACCCCTCAAGTGCAGCTCTTCGCCTGGGCACAATGCGCCCCTGGGCAGAGCCGCTCACTGAATCAGGCTCTCTACAGAAGGCCTGCCCCGTTTGGGGGCCTTAATAGACTCCCGACAACGTCACCCACCCACAGGAAGGTCTGCAGACACTCCCCGAGGCAGGGAGGTGCAGTAGGGTTAGAAAGGTCTGGGACGCCGGAGCTCCCACCTGCCCCAGCCGCTTCTCGGTCGGGTGGCCCTGGGCGAGCCTCCTCACCTCCGTTACCTGTGGAAGGGCAGCGATAAAAGCCCCTCCCTCCCAGGGGCGTGGCGAGGATGAGATCTCCTAGGTAAGGACCTCCGTGAGCCTGGCAGCGCTGTGGAAATGCTGCTTGTTATCCTGGCTAAGAAGCGGCTCTTCTGGCTCTGCCCAGGACATTCCCGAGGCGATGGCACAGCCCTGGCTGGGCACGGGTGTCCCTGACCATCACCACCACATGAAGCGGCCTTCGATTTTCAACCCGGCAGAGTGCCCTGAAGCACGGTGGCACGGTGGCAGCCAGAGGGCTGACCCCAGCTTAGGGTCACAGATGTGGGCATCCGGAATCCCCCAGAGGAAAGCTGCCGCTGTCCTTCCTGATGGTGATAAACCCAGGGGACAAGGAGAAGGAATTGGCCCGGATAGCCAGCAGCCCCTGGGCCCCGGCCAACGGCCCCTCTCCTATGGAGGAAGAAGAGGTGCCCCCTGGAAAGCAGAGGCAGCGGCCTGGTCCAAACATAGATTCCTGGGTGCTGAGCAGAAGTCCTGGCTCAGCCCGCCAAACCAAGCACACCAGCCTTCTTAAGCCTCCTCCGGCCGGGCTTGGGTGGAAACAAAGGCGCTGCCGCCTTTGCCAGTCAACATGGCGACTTGATAGTGACCTTCGAGGAGGCTTCTCTGTGCAAAAATCCTCGAAGAGCCGGAAGAGCCGGAAGAGCTGGAAGAGCGGGCCTTTCCACTGCCCAACCTCTGGTTTGGGCTTCACCAAAGGCCCCTGGCCCTCTGCCGCTTTGGGGCTGTTGACTGAGCTGTCGAGTGGCTGCGGAGCCCCAAAGCGCTCCTGCGTCCCCCAGAGCCTCTGTCCGACAGGAATGATTTGGGCAACCTGCTTGAAAAATCCCACACCCAAACTTCTTCCTCCCTTAGGGACCTGCTCGCTGGCTCCACCTTCCATTCTGGGGCTGGCACAGCCGCGGGGAACTTGAGCTTTGAGATTCCAAAGGCTTCTCTTGGTCCTTTAAAGAGTTGCCGTTGGGGGTGGGGGGGGGAATGCAGAAAGGAAGTGTGACTTTGCTTTCCCATCAGACTTCTGTGAAGAACCAGAGGCCATTTAATGTGGGAAATACACGGGCATTTGGGGAATGGTGATGCTTAGAAGGTCAAGGCAATCCGTGTCTTTGGATTAGTCTCCATCATTAATTAAAAGTAACACAGAATATTCTATAGTCCAATCAGCCACGTTAAAAAGGACCAGCGGTCAGAAACCAGCGTTTCCTTCACCCACTAAGAAAAAAAGAAAACAAACCAACCTTTTATCCATTTCAGGAATATGAAGTTTTATCTCGATATTTTATCTACCGAAGCACAAAGGCATGGTTTATCCCAGGACATCGCTTTCGTAGTATTTCAACAAGTTCTATTTGGATACTTCGGCTCCATTAGTGACACCAGCAGCAGGATGGGAATGCACTGGCTCAGGCCACAACTGAGAGCCTTGCCTCCCTCTCCCAACACCACCCTTTGTTCTGCCTCTTCCTTCTTCAGCTTCTGTGGTGCTTGAATTCACTTGGAAGCATTGTTTTTAAGTCCTCTGGAGAATAACTTGGCTATAGGGATCTCTTCTACTCCGCCATCTTGGTTTTGTGATAGTGGAAATTTGGGAGTCCTTGAACTAATTTTGAAGTCCCTGATCTAAACTTCCTGTGGACATTTAGGACTCTTTGAAAACTACACTTCCCATGATTCCTTTTACATAATGAGGTGGACAGGAAGTGTGATAATGTAGTCAGAGGTATAAAGACTCAGGTCAGGATTGGCACACTCCTCTTTCCTGCTGAAGCAGTATGGTGGGCAGAGATATGGCAGGCATTTGAACTAAATCTTAATAGGCACATGGCTTCAGTTTTCTAAATGGATTTCAATAAACCCTTTGAAACCATGATATTTTCAATTCTGTCCCTCTCTATTAATTTTATTTGTTAATTTTGCCATCCCTTTATATTGTCCTTCCCAGTGTCCTCTCCAACTTTCACCAGACCCATCTCCATCTTTTTTTTTTTTTTTAACCCTTACCTTCTGTCTTAGAATCAATACTGTGTTGGTTCCAAGGCAGAAGAATGGCAAGAGCTGGACAATGAGGATTGAGTGACTTCCCCAGGGTCACCCAGCTAGGAAGTGTCTGAGGCCACATTTGAAAGCAGAAAAGGTTGGTCTGCCAAGAAGTCTTCCTTGAATTGTACAGGATATGAACATAGAAAACATACAAGTATATATATATTTGCACATACACATGTACTATTTCAGTGATTCCCAAAGTGGGTGCTACCACCCCCTGGTGGGTGCTGCAGCGATCCAGGGGAGCGGTGATGGCCACAGGGGCATTTATCTTTCCTATTCATTGCTATTAAAATTTAAAAAATTAATTTCCAGGGGGCTAAGTAATATTTTTTCTGGAAAGGGGGTGGGAGGCCAATAGTTTGGGAACCACTGTGCTATTTGAATATATGGAAAGTGAGGATCACTTCTGGTGGCATCAACACTTTAGTGGAATAAATACTATTCCAAAGTTTGGGGAGGCTTACTCATTGGTCACCTGTTCGAATTCCTTTCCCTTTATGGTCTGGGTTCAGACTCTTCCTTGCAGGCTCTTTTCTGGTAATGTTTCATCCTTGGAAATAGGGAAACACTCCCTCCTGCCCTCGTGCCCTGCTTAGAGATGCCGTGGAATCGAACGCAACTTTGAGCACCATCGTCTTAGAGTCCGGCACAAAGCCAGGAAGAATTCACCGTGACTAGGCAGCAGCATTCACGATAAAAGGCTTGAAGCTTGAATGTTTTATGAGGCTGTGATGCATCGAACATCTTTGGGAATTAAAAAAATGCTGTCTCTCTCTTTCCTAAGCTTTTAGCGAGTCAGCACCCTCCGAATGACCCTTCCTGCGCAGGCCCCGGGTCTCTAGAGCCGACCAGCATGCCGTGGGATTTCTCCTCGAACTCGATTCCCTGCTGGAGAGGATCTGCAACCCCGCCAGACGTCAGCGGGCCGTACACGCACGGCGACGCCTTCCTAAGCTCATGCGTTTGGATTCTAGTTCACTGGAAAATGTGGGTGTCGACTGCCAGGGAAAACCGTTTGTTTTAATGTCATTCAAACTACCGAGCAAAGTCTCTTCCAAGGACCACACCGAGACTCCAAGCAATGTCATGAATTTCTACTTTATTGATTCTCGGCGTCCATCAGTGCCCACTAGGTGTGCCAACGTGGGGCTGCTACAATAAGGAAAACGAAAGGCTCCGGGGACTCGGTGGACATCCCACCCCAGTTTTCCAAAACGAGAATCACTGACTTTGAAAGGAAACATCAATCTGACACAGAACAGGCTTAATTTAAACACATTCCCATCTTTTCTCAGTTCCTAACAGTAAAGCCCATTCTTTCAGCCACAGGTTCCCAAATTCTCCTTCACTGGCCACATCGCTTGCCATAGCAAGGTAGGAACCACGGACAGAAATGGCCAAACACCGAGCGGACTTTCAAGGCATTAATATCACACGAAGATGTGGAAGTTGTGGGTGTTTATAGTGCTTTGAAGACCTATTTCTGCGGTCGACTCTCCTAAGTGACAACTGCTTGTCGTCTACATTTATTACGTGGGCTTGACTGTGAAATGTAAACAGACAACAGCCAGCAGGTCAGAGGGAAAGGTCATCTCATCCCTTTTAAAATCCGTGGGCACACTGCAACGTCCGAGCAGAGCCAATGAACTCTCTTCACAACTCCTCACCCAGGGCCTGACTTGCCAGGGCACACACACCGCTAGTTAGTGTCTGAGGCCACATTCGCACCCAGGACCCCTCGTCTCCTTTTTTAAGGCATCAACTTCTCCAGTTACATCGGCTCTTAGCCCGGGGTGCATGGATAGATTTCAGAGGGTCTGAGGGCTTGGATGGGGGAGGGGGAGGAAAAGAAGCTGCCCTCCCTGAGGGTTCTCCACAACAGGCCTCGTCCTTTGAGGTTCTGCAGGCCCATCTTTGGCCGACTATCCACCTATTCCTAGCTTGATCTACCTTTCACTGCCTGCGAACCAGGACCTCAAGGCTAGTCCTCCTTCTGCTGGGCCGGAAGGTTCTTTCTGCCAGAAAATGACTTCTGAAATGACAAAACCTACAGCTATGTGGATCAGGGACTCAAAATGGTAACCGGCCAATGACCCCAGATAATGCCGAGCAAACGCCAGCTGGGACTTGCATATGGCATTCGCCAGCCTCGGACCGGGGAACTTTAGACCCTTAACGTTTCTGCAATGGGAGTCAGGCCCGTGCGAAAGACAACGAATCTGTCATGCTGAAAAAACGGAATGTCATTAGATTTCCTATTTGGCACAAGTGAGTTGGTAACAAAATTCCCAATCACCGAATATTCCATTTGGTTTCTTTTTTTTAAATTTCACTAGAATAAATCCCTCTTTGCTACTTGCTTTCTTAATTCCTTGAAAATCATCAGGGAGAAAAGGTAGGCAGTGAACCCCAGGAGGAAGCAGCAGTTAGGTCGGCCGCTCAGGCTCTTCTTGCTTGCCTCTCTGAAGCAGGGGAGGAGGGCCCTGGAGTGCCGGCTTACTTGGACTCGGCTTCCCAGGTTCTGTGGGAAACAGAACTCCATGGGGCCCCTCCTGATAAAAGCGAGCCCAACAGAAGTTGTTCATCAAGCAAGGTTTTAGGAACTAATGCCAGGAGGATCTAGCTTACGTTTCACTGGCAAGCGTCAGTGGGAGAGGGAGGCCCCGAGGGATGGACAGGACCCAAAGAAAAAAGCAGGTCGGCTTGGCTACCGCCACGGACCCAAAGTCCTTCACGTTCTTCCTTCTTCATGGAAGAAGAAAACAGTGTCTTTGTTGCTGAGAACAGAATGATTAGCCTCAGTTCCAGCTCTGGGGAGCACCTCCTTCGAGCTGGCCTGCTCGCCCCATTCCCCCCCTGACCAAGGAGGCTACTCCCTGGGGGTCAAAGTTCCAAAGGTGCTCGATTTCAGAGCCCTTTGCCTTGGGGGACACGGGGAGGGGAGAGAACATCCTACCGATTTTTGCATTTGGGGGACTTTCATCTTTAGAGAATTTACATCAGGGAGGGAAGACTTTGCCCTCTGCACTATTTCATCCAACAGTGAATTTATATTACTGGAGTATCGAAGGAAATCCGACTAATAGCCAAACAGTTCTCAAACGGTTGGGTAAGCAGCCCAACTTGCACATCCCATCCCTGCATCCCCCTTTAAAATCATGGAGAGGAGAAGCGAGAGCACAAGAAGGAGACTCCTTTCTGGGTTGTGACCTAACGTCACTGGAAGAGGATCCCCAACAGCGTGTCTCAAACGCTCCAAGTTTGCACAACCCGGATTTTAGAGGTGGGGAACGCACCCACGCTGGGTTCTAATTAGGTTCTCCTGAATATGGGCTTGCTTTTTGTTTTCAGAATACTGAAGCATCTGAGCCTGGGGCCCAAGGCCTACACTCTCCTGTCTGGCTTCACGAGAACTCTGCTGCTGCCTCTTTATACCAGAGAGGAGAGGCCCCACCAGCTGAGTACATGGGCGCCCCTTTTAGTCGAGTCTTAAGGCCCCAATTTAGAGGAGGAAAAGTGGCCAAAGAAACCAGACAAGCGAGCTCTGGAGTTGTTGACCACCTCACTCCTCGGAGAGTGCCAGGCACTGAAAGGGGACCCAGGAGACAGAAGATGGGATGGAGAGACAAAGGCCGTCCTTTGGTGGTGAAGGAGAGAATGTCTGACTCGAGGCGGGGTTTATCTCAACACAAAGGAAGCAAACACATTCTTGAAGTCTGTCTTTTGTTTTTAAGAAAAAGGAGGGGGTGCGCCTTCCTCATCCTCACTCAAATTCACCCTAATTCTGTACACACGCACACGCAGGCCAATCCACACTTCACATGTTCTAGGTCTCTTCCTCCCACTCGTAAAGTCTGTCAACTCTACCCTGGTCTGGCCTCTGTTTGGGACTTTAAAATCTCTTCCATGAGACCCTCGAGCAGCAGGCCTGAAAATAAATAAAAACCAAAGAGTCACTTCCCTAATGTAGGCCGAGGAAGGAAGCAGAACGGAACCTCGGCCGCAGCTTTCTGTGTGAGCACAGAGCCTCCCTCGGGGGCAGCAGACAGAGGCCTCTGCATCCCCGGCTGGGCCTGGGGTCCTCCCCGGCCCCCGATGGGAAAGTGAGTTCTCTTTAACAACTGTTTAAAACCGAAAACCTCAACAACTGCTGGCCACAACGTTCATTCAGACCAAGTGTATTTCCCCTCCCTAAGCAGCTTCCAAAAATAAGTGGCCTCACCATACTGCTGGGAACGCAGGCTTTTTAAAAATGGTTTTGTTGTTATTTTAAGGGACCGGATGGGGAGGAAAATAAGGGGGAGAAATGAGAAGAACCCCTGAGGCAAAAATGGCTTTTTCTTTTCCTAGTGTCCTGGGGCGCCGCGGCCCCGGCTCACAAGGCTCCGGCCATCTTCTGGGGTGGAAGGCCTTCCTCCATCCAGAGGGAGGCCGCAGAGCTGCCCCACAGCACCCGCCGGTGAATTCGCCGCAGACGCAGCAAGTACAGCAGGATGGACAAGAGCACAACCAGGAAGCAGGCGGAGAACAGGTAGTGGTTGTAGACGAAGGAGACGCCTCGCCAGTGAGCGTGGCTGGCCCGGAAGTTCTCCTGCTGAATGTCTCTGCCCGAGCGGAGAGAAAACAGGAAAAATCATCGATGGAAGGAGGAAAGTGGGGCTCATTCACTCACTTAACTATTCTGTGGAAATCTTAAAGCTCCCTCCCTGGAGCCGGAGAGAAGCGGCAGAGGAAGAACCGCTCCGAGGGGAGGAGGAGAGCGCAAAGATTTCAGTTAGCCTTGGAAGCTGGCACGGCATCCCCCGCTTAGCTGGGATCAGAAGCAGCCTCGGACCCCCGTCGTGGCTGAGGAGGGGCAGGCTTCCTCCCCGGGACGTGGCAGGCAGGAGGCCTCGCAGCCACACCAGGACGTGCCTGACCCGTCGCTGGAGGCGGCAGCTGGACCCATCAGCTCTCAGCCGTGAGGAGAAGCCACGACGGCAGAGCCAGCAGGGACTAAGGCAGCTCGGCTTCCTCGAGCCCCACTGAGGGGGTCACACAGGAGGAGGGAAGGCAGGGGAGGGGGGGAGCTGGCTGAGGGATCCTGCGTCCCCCAAGGGGAGGGTGACCTCCCAGAGCACTTTCCCCAAACAGGGAAACGTGGCGTTGCCCATCCGCTGGTCTGACTGCAGTCACTTCCCCGGGCCTGGAGGCGGCACCTCGCTAGCCTGCTGACCCCATGCAAGAGACGGTGGCTCACCAGCCAAGGGCAAGAGCGGAAACCAACCCCAGCAGCCGGTGTGAGGCCTCGCGGACAAAAAGGGAACAAAGCAGGGCTTGAAGCGCCTGGACACGAGGGCAGGAGGCCCCTATCAAAGGCCCATCACGGCTGACCCCTGGCCAGAGCCAGCCACAGGCCGGCGTGGGCTCCGAGGTGCCCCACCGTCATGGCCGGCCCTCCCGTGTTCCAAGGAGCCTCCGTACCTCAAAGGTAGGAACCGGGTTCTGTACAGGATGGCTCCCAGGGTCCACTGCACTTCCTTGTCATAGACCTGCAGGGCCGTCTTTAAATTGCTATAATTCACTGGAAATGAGAAGCCCCTGTGAAACACCTCATACATCCAGGCAGATTTAAAGCACTGATACCTACAAGTCAGAAGAGGAAACAAAAATGAAGCTGGGTTTCTCAGGAACAAGAAACAACTATCAAGGAGAAAAAAAAGAAACAACTAGGGAGAAGCCTGGGGGCCTGCTCCACCGGGCCTGCCCTCCGGCCTGGGTTCAAGGGCTTCTTTTAAACCATGAAACCCAAAGCTGTCCTGGGGATGGTCTGTCATCCGGAGAGCGCGCAGGTCACGTCTGCTCAGGTGTAGACACTCCCTAGTTTAGCACACAACCTGGCCCAGGGCCCTGCGTCGTGGCGGAGGCTGGCTGTGGGAGCAGCCCCGCTGAGGGGCATCCAGCCCCCCAAGAATGCCTCTAGAAGAGGGCCCCGCCGGGATGGGCAGCCCTCATTCCAAGCAGGTCCCCCTGATGGGAAGCTGGACCAAAAAGCCTTCCAGTGTCTCCCCCTGGGCTTTTCTCCACCCCCTCCCACCTTTCCTTCCTCTTTCCTTGACTCACTTTAGCCTGTGCAGGTCGGCATGAGAAGCGTAGAGTCCTTGGTCAAAGCGTTCCCGTAAGATGGACCACTTGGTTGCACAATAATCCTAAAGGAAAGCCATTAGAAAGACTCCGTTACTGACAGTGGCTGCCAGCCCTAAAGCAGGCCTCACTGCACGCTCCGGACAGCAGCCCCAACGCACATTCTCTGGCCAGTTTTGGAACGCGCCTGAATAACTGCTCTGGATGTTCAGGAACCATCTCTCGCGGCTGGTTTCTGATTCTCAGGTAGCCCCGGAGCTTGCCCTCCCTCGCCCTCTGCCAGGCCTCTCCCGAGGCTTCCAGGGCACCACAGAGTAGGGTTTCCAACGGCAGGAATGCCACCGAGCTGCTGTTCTGCCCCTGCTCTCCGGGTTAACCTGGCAGCAGCAGCACGGGCCATGCGCCAGCGGGTTGCCATTCCCCCCACAATCCAGAGAACGTGGCCCTTCTTAACTCCATTACCTTGGCAGCTTTAATAAACTTAGCAGCATTGTAATCTCCCCCCATTCTTAACACGTCCTCAGTGCAATAGTAGAATTCTGAAAAGCCATAGAATTCACTGTTCTGGAAATGAACCGGAGGCTGATAGACCCCGTTGAGGGAAGTCTGAGTCTCGTTTGTCTTGTTCATGAAAGGCTGGAGAGTCTTCCGGCACAGGGTGAAGTCTCCAGTTCCCCGCAGGTACAAGGTTTGCCCATTCTGCTGAATTTCATCCTGAATGTCTAAGGGTAGGCAAGGGTCCAGGTATGGAGTGTCAGAAGTTAGACCTGTCTGCTTACTCAGGAGCCTGCAACAGGGAACATTTCATGATACGACAAAGAATGAACATTCACATTGACACAGTGCTCTGGTGTTACAACAAGTTTTCCCAGAAATTATTCTGGAAGAGATGAATAAAAAAGCATGTATTAATATTTGCTATGTGCCCGGCACTGCCCATTTCACAGATGTGAGGACGTAGCAGTGAGTAAAGAAGAGCGCTCGCTTCCAGGCCAAGAACGGAGTCCACCACTGTCCTACCACCCAGCTGATGCTCGAAAACTGCCTTTTGGGCCAGCAGCATTTGGTCTATAGCTAAGCAATCAAATCTCTGGGCGACTCCGAGATCTGTCCAGCTAACGAGATTCTGCCGCATATGGAGTCAAGGACGAACTGGAGATCCACAAAAGATCCAACTTAAATGAAACATTTATGTTGGGGATGCGTCTGGCTGTTACAACTCTGTAAAGCGTCTAAGGGGGCTCCACTTCTTGGCCTGCTTAGCCCGACCCCTTGGGCCAGGGATCCCATTTCCCTCCCAAATCTCGTAGAACCTCACTTTGTCAACCATTGCTGCCCTCTCCTGCGTCTCTGGCCTACCAAGTGACTCAGCCAGAAGGTACTGTGTGTTGGCTCCAAAGTAGAAGAGCAGTAAGGGCTAGGCAATGGGGGTTAAGTGACTTGGCCAGGGCCACACAGCTAGGAAGTGTCTGAGGCCAGATGTGAACCCAGAACCTCCTATCTCTAGGCCTGGCTCTCAATCTCCTGAGCCACTGAGCTGCCCTGTTGGCTATTTTTTAATGACCAAAGGGGAGGTTCATGGGTTTGAAGTGACGGCTGACACGGGGTCTCATACCTGTTCTTTTGCATGGTGTTGGCAAATATACTGTCTTCATATCTCTGCCGAGCTGCATTGCCACCAAAGCCAAGGAACGTGGCTACGTACACTCTGTACACATGCTCGGTCCGATGGACATCGCAGCCCAGGTTAAATTCGGCAAGTAGATTTTTGGCTACTTCCTCCTGGAAGCACGAGGATTAAAGAAGAAATCTTACTGCCAAGTAGCCTCACCGGGAGAAACAAACAGAGCACGGAGCGCTTTGGTCTGTTTTTCAGTCTTGGCTCCCTCAGAACAAATGGCTCTCGGGCTTTCCGCCTTCCCCAGGGCAGCATTTCAGGCTTCACGGTTCATCCTGCATCAGATGCACGAAGCAGGGCCTGGGGAAGTGCAGCCAAATACTGCTGGGAGAATCAGTGGGCTGGTTTATGGGGAGGTGTGGATATGTGTGCATGTGTGTGTGTGTGTGCATGTGTACACACACACACACACACACACACACACACACACACACACACACACACACAAACACACANACACACACACACACACACACACACACACACACACACACACACACACAAACAAACACACAAAATGAGGAAAGCTTGGCTAGGGACGGAGGGAAGGGCCACCCTGTGCCGCCTGGATTTCTCTGGCATTTTTCATTCGGAAACTCAAACATAGGATGGGTTCTAGACTAAGAAAAGATCATCCACGTTATCCTCCTCATTTACTGGCGGCCACACTGTGCAGCATTCAGTTCTAGATCTGAAAACGGAAACAGGTTTCCTCATGTCCGGCCAGGGCTCTCTACGGCCTCCGGCTCTTTTGCTGCTCGATAGGAACAGCCAGCCGTGACCCAAAGAGCTACAAAAGGGGAACAGAGTGCAGAGCTGTTGCAAGCCATAAATGAAGAGCTTCTCGAGGCCAGATGTCAACCCTAAGTCTGTTCTGAGAAGCAAGAAGTTGTCTACAGCACAACGAATGCAAATCTTTTCCTATTCGTGTTCTTGGATTAAATTCGTCATGCCTTGTTTTATTGTGGCATTAGAAAAAAAGCTTTAAGTACCTGTTGAAAAAAATTAATTGCAGGCAACGACAACAAAATCTTCCAAACCAAGTATTTTTTGACGTCTCTAAACAAAGACTTTAACAAAAAGTGAACAAAACAAAGCAGCTTCCTTCCCTGACCCAAAGCGCCCAGCTCAGCCGGCCGCGCCAGGCTCTTCCGATCAGCCCAGGAACGATGCTTTGAGACTCAGAACACAAAAGCGGATGGAGACACATAAATGAAAACCAAACCAAAAAGAAGGAAATGTGTACAGATAATAACCTGCTGTGAGGAGGCAAAGCTTACACTTTGGGGGACTTCGTACGCTATCTGGGTGGACACTCCGCCCATGTCCAGGATGCCGGCGGTCCTTTTGCGGACGATGGCCGCTTGGCTTTCCCCACCAGGGATGTTCACCTCCACCAGCGCCTCGTCCTCTGGAAAACATGCAGGACACCTTCGTGGGGATCTTGTCGAGAGACCCATCTTGTAGTCGTGATTCATTTAAAGCGGATGAGGTCAGAACTCCCAATTTTAATTTTAAAAAGCGTGTTCTTCCCTAGGAATCACTCTATCGCCCCCCACAGCCCACGTCCGATGGCTTTAGCCGCCCGCTTACCGTCTTCAATGTGCTCAAAGCGCCCGAGGACAAAGTTGATGCCGATCCACGCGTAGACACCTGCGGACATTTCAAAGAGCGGAAAAAGGACGATGACCCAGACGTTAAGTCTGACGTCCAAGTGGAAATCAAGGCCATGATCTATTTGCAGTGCTTAGAAGCCCTTCCAAGAGGAAAACCTGATTTGTTAATGAATCAGATAGTTCCTGATGCGTGTCATGTACCAGGTGATCTGGGTGGGCCACAGGGAAGAGGCCGAAAAAGCCCCCCCGGCCAGAGCAGCCCCCCAGCACGAGGGATCCTGCTGGCCTCGGGCGAGGACGGCCGCCCCCAACACTTACTAGAGAGTGACCGTGGGCCGAGCCTTGGTTTCCTCATCTATAAAATGGGGACACCAAGAGTGTCTGCAAGCTTTCGAGCTTCACACAACCCCAGTCATCTCTCCCCGGCTGGGGTCAGGCCCTAAACAAAGGAAAAGCAACGCGGACACGCGAGCAGCACCGACCGCTCCTCGGGGTAGCCTGTGACTAACGGGCAGAGGAGAGGCAGGACCAGAGCTCTGTGACCAAACACTGCAGAAGCCCCTCTTCCCACGCTTCATTTCAGGCCAGCCTGCGTAGGCCGGCACAGGTCCTGATGGGGCGCCATAACCTCAGGCCTCGGAGGACCGGGCTGTGGGGAGCGCGTGCTTCCTCCTCAGGCGCAGCCTGGGAATGGGCTCCCTCGGCTCCCACGTGATGTGCCTCTCTGTCCTGAGGAAGAGCTCAGCCTCCGGGACAGCCGGCCTCCCTGCTGCCTTTTGTCCCTGGGCCTGACCCCACCCTCTCGGGACCGTGTCCAGCCTTGTGAATGCAGGGCTCCCTCCACACCGCCGTGAAGAACTGGTGCAGCATGACATGAAGAGAACTAAGAACAACTACAATTAAGTTTTTTTAATATTAAGAGGCTCCTGTTTTTAATCACATTCTTTCCTTTTAAGGGCATTCATTCCTTCATATATGAATTCAGAAAAAGAAGTTCTTTATGATCAAAATTATATTTTGCTTCAAAAGTAAAATGAGTGGGGAAAGGAAGGAAGACACTAGCCACAGTGTTGCTAAAAGAAGAAAATGAGAGTCACTGAAGCTTTAAAAAAATGCAAAAAAGGCCCAGGCAAGGTGGCACAGTGGATAGAGTGAGCCCTGGAGTCAGAAGGACCCCAGTTCAAATCCTGCTTTAGACATTTACTAGCTAAGTGGCCCTAGGGAGGTAACTTAATCCTGTTTGCCTCAGTTTCCTCATCTGTGAAATGAGCTGGAGAAGGAAAAGGCAAACCACTCCAAGATCTTTGCCTAGAAAACCCCAAATGGAATTGCAAAGGGTTGAGCAGGACTAATCCCGCCCTCCAAAAATCTTTAAGAGGCAGCAAGGTCACACAATGGATAGAGGGACAGGCCTGGAGTTGGAATGACCTGGGTTCAAATCTGGCCCCAGATGCTTCCTAGTTGTGTGACCCTGAGCAAATCACTTAATTCCATTTGCCTAGCCCTTGCCCTTCTGTTTTAGATTTGTTACTAAGAAAGAAAGGGCTTAGAAAAAATGCATAGAAGAGAATAGAAGGAAGATCAAAGGAAATATTGACAAGCAAGACAGCTATGAAAATTAAGGGGTAAAGCTACTAAGTTCAAAACAGAGATCTGCAGTTTTACCATCGTTCTTTTTCTAGTCTAATTTTTTACATGGAAATGAACATTCTCTTTCTTTAGTGTTTGTTCAGCTCAGGAAACATGGACTTGGGAACTCCTGGTTCTTAAGAGGAGAAAGAAGGAAAAACATAGTAATTACGGGTCTAAATGCCAATGTGGGACATACTAAGAGGGGTTAATAGAACAAATTATAATTGTTATCATTTATAACAACCTATGACAGGGGGCAGCTGGGTAGCTCTGTGGATTGAGAGTCAGACCTAGAGACAGGAGGTCCTAGGTTCAAACCCGGCCTCAGCCACTTCCCAGCTGTGTGACCCTGGGCAAGTCACTTGACCCCCATTGCTGCCCCTTACCACTCTTCCACCAAGGAGCCAATACACAGAAGTTAAGGGTTAAAAAAAACAAACAAACAAACAACCTATGACAGTCACAAACCAGCCCTTCAACCTCAGTTTCTAGCAACCTATCTGCTAACCCCTCTGGGTTCAGTGAAGAGGTCTATAAACTAAGCTATTTGACATTCACACTGTTCACTATTTCATTTCATTCTAAGATAGATTTTTTCCTATTTCTCCAAAAAGCCAAGAGTGGTTGTTCCTGTTCCAGTGATCCAGCCTCTCCCTCAAAAGCTACCCTCCTGGGAGGCTCCAGAAGGCCTCTGATAATTGTCCATCATCAGTCTGGAAAGCTGCAGCTCATACTTTTGTCCAGATCAACTTGAAATCTATTTCCTAAATGACTCCTGTGTGGAAAGAAATGAAACATTTCCCATAACTTGAGAGTCACAAAGTAAATCTGATTCCAGTAGAAGTATGTGTTGGGAAGGAGGCGGTGGTTTCCCCAACATAAAGTTGTAGGGGGTGACATTCAGGGCCTACAATTGTGTAAATAGAATTAGCTCTAGCTCATTCCTAGTTAGACTCGTACTCAACCTAGGCATAGAAATGACGTCACCTTCACCTTCCTCAGTGGGGAGGGGAGACGAGTTACCCACACGTGACAATAAGTAACAAATCGAGAACAAGGGACTGCCCTTTGGGCAGCCCAAATCAGTGTAGAGGCTGCCATTTGTCCACTTGAATTAGAGGTGGACCACAGGAAGTGACGAGAGTCAGGATCTCTTTAAGTAAGTTGGTTACTTCCTGTGGAGGCAGTTCTCGCTCTGAACTTGGTGCTGAAGGACCTCAGCTGAGACCTCAGACAGCTTCTACTCTGAATTGTCACGTGGGGAAGTTAGGCTGACTTCCTTGGCCTAGCTGGGCCACTTCTAAACTCTGCCTTAAGCAGGCACCAGCCTATCTGGTTGTTAGGCCTTCTGGCTTGTAGCTTCATTTATTTAGCCTTTTAACCTTCTCTCTAGTCCAGGCATTCACAGGCCTGGACTAGCCTCTCCCTTTCTCTTTATTCCTATACTCTTACCTTCCTAATTGTAAATAAACTTGCCTCAACTCGATGCTGACTTGGGTCTGATTTAATTACGGAATCAATCTGAACTGTTGATTCCTGGTGGCCACATTTTAAATATATATCTATAAATACCTAAATTTTCCTCTTACACAATGAAGCAGTAAATGAGCTCTGACAGGAACAAAGAGATCAGGAAGTGATCCAGCACTAACCTTCTTGCTTCCCTGAAATAACCTCCGCGTGAGAGCTGGAGAACAGAAAGTCAAAGTGTATTGGGACGTCTGTCAGAAGATCTTCCAATATGGCTTTTTGCTGACTGAAAAGAGAACCCAGATAATGTGGTAAGAGTCGGGCTCGGGGCACAGTCCACACCAGACACCCACAGTGTCTCAGGAAGGCCACCGAGGCCAGCCCCTGCCACTACCAACTTTGTCCTTTACTCTGACGTTGCCGCTCTGGGATTTTTCACTTCTAGGCTGGTACTGAGGCCCAACAAAACTAATCTAAACCCGTCCTTCAAACACCTGAAGGCTGCTAACGTTTCCCCTCGAGACGGCTGTCAAGACCATTGTCAAGTCTCTGCCAACACAAATATATTCAGACCTTTCAACAATTCTGGTGATTCTCTATAAAATTAAAATCCCAAATGGAACAATCTAGACCAAAGGTTCTAAAAGTGAATACTTATAGATAAAAATAATCCAATTGAATGCTCTTTAAGATGAGAATTTTGGGGGGCAGCTGGGTAGCTCAGTGGATTGAGAGCCAGGCCTAGAGACAGGAGGTCCTGGGTTCAAATCCGGCCTCAGACACTTCCCAGCTGGGTGACCCTGGGCAAGTCACTTGACCCCCATTGCCCACCCTTACCACTCTTCCACCTAGGAGCCAATACACAGTATTGACTCCAAGATGAAAGGTAAGGATTTAAAAAAAAAAAAAAAAAGGATGAGAATTTTTAGGTAGACCTTTGTGGTACTACAGTGACAGAGAGATGTACAAATATCCACATTTCCCAGAGCTAAACAGGGGAAGAGGCATATTTTTAATTTTGTTTTCCATTAACCAAAACAAGCTTTATGCCCCTATACCTTATTGAACTTCTGTCCCTCTTTTTCTATATGAAAATGCAAGCATTTCCCATGAATGTTTTAAAAACACATAGTTTTTACTGACATAGTTAGATCCCCTCCCCTCCCTTCTGCTGCCCCCAGCACAGCCTCTGACACCAATAGTTACCTTTCTGGAAGGATTCTCATTCCAGCTGTACAGAGGATATAGAGAGGGGTCTCTTTGTGTTTTGCCCGAGGCACGTGTTCTGCAGCAAAACTCAGAAGTGGAGAAATATAATCGCTGACTTTTTCTGGCGAGGTAGCAAACTCTGATATGCCTGGAGAAAAAGGAACAGTGAGGAGCAGAAATTCCAACTGGGAGGATCTTCTCTTTTGGTATGGCCGTTCTGCAAACTTCCCAGTAGACAGGCTTGTCTCCTAATCGTCAGCTTGCAAAAATCCATTTCTTTACAAGAGTCATTTAAGAGCACAGTGGGCAGCTCAACAGCACAGTGAATAGTGTTAGGCCTGGAGTCAGGAAGATTCCTATTCTAGAGTCAAATGGGGCCTCAGACACTTCCTAGCTACATGGCCCTGGGCACGTGAGATCACTCTGATGGTCTCAGTTTCCTCACATATAAAACGAGCTGGAGAAGGAAATGTTAAACCACCCCTATAGCTTTGCCAAGAAAACTCCAAATGGGATGGCTAATCACTAAGAGCTGGACAGCCACCATAGAATCAGTGTCCAAACTAGAAGGGATCTGAGAAATCATTTTTCCGATGCCCTCATGTACAGATAAACAAGGAGGGCTTATGTGACTTGCCCTTATTTCTACCCCCTTCCCCGATTGACAGTAATATTACTGTAACAGAAAGCAGGCTGCACAAGGGCTTGTATGATTCCTAGCAGGGTGGTGGTTATCTTTCCATAAGAGTCCACCTGCAGTAAAGCTCAAAATACTCATCTCCCACCATGAAGCAGGCTATATAACAAGCCACACCAAGATCTGTCTGGGCAGAGGCAGAAAGGACGACAATCAAAAACTGACAATGATATCTATCTAAAGGCACAGCCATTTTACCAATGTTTTTACTGCTTTAACATTTTACTATTCCCCCTCCTCTATCCTTTGTGAAGACAATTCAATTAAATTCTACTTAGTTCTCAAAGCATTTGCATCGTGACATGAAAGGTCTGAAGATTAATTAAAGCCAGGATGCAAAATTAAGGCAGATCTGGATCTCTGGACCAAATAGCAATAAAAGAGAAGAAAGAGGAGGAGAAAGGATGAAAACTCAGACATGTTTAGAGGTCAGGGGAACCTTTTCTTTTCATTCTTTGTTTTTTCCAATTAGAATATTTTCCATGGTTATATCATGATTCATGATTTTTCCCACTTTTCTTCCCTACCACCTCCCAGAGCTGACAAGCAATTCCACTGGGTTATATACACGTTTCATTGTTCAAAATCTATTTCTAGGTTATTCATATTTGCAATAGAGTGATCTTTTAACACCAAAATCCCAATCACATCCCCATCGAACCATGTGATCAATCCTATGTTTTTCTTCTGTGTTTCTGCTCCCACAGTTCTTTCTCTGGATGTGGATAACATTCTTTCTCATAAGTTCCCCAGTATTGTCCTAAATCATTGCATTGTTGCTAGTAGAAAAGTCTATTGCATTCATACAACGTTCTCCTGGTTCTGCTCCTTTCACTTTGCATCACTTTCTGGAGGTCTTTCCAGTTCACATGGAATCCCTCCAGTTTATTATTCCTTTCAGCAAATAGTATTCCATCACCAAAAGATACCACAATTTGTTCAGTCATTCCCCAATGGAGGGACACCCTCTCATTTTCCATTTTTTTGCCACCACAAAGAGTGCAGCTATAAATATTTTTGTACAAGTATTTCAGGGTAACCCTTTCTTCTGTTTTTTTTTTGTTTTTTTTTTAAGCCAAGAGGGGGGAAAGGCCTTGATCTCCTTCCTGCACAGACAGTTCCTGTGATTTTCACAAAATGAAATTCAAAATACATGTTCCATCAGGAAAAGGAGGCAATGGGGAGATCTGTTACTACCTTGGAATCATTGCACAGGCCTTCTCCAGAAGCACTGAGCATCACAGATCACTTCTGTTACACAGGGTAAAGAATATTTGTTATGTTTAACCCAGTTGAATTGCTTGTCAGCTCCAGGAGGGGGCAGGAAATGGGGTGGGTAAAATCGTGAATCATGTAATCATGGAAAAATATTCTAAATAAATAAATATTTTTTTTACAAAAGAATATTTGTTGCCTCAAATATTCAAGGACTGAAGTCCTTGAACACTGTTACATAATACCAGGAAATTAAAAGTAGGGGGAGGAATGGGGAGAAATTCTGGTTTCTAACATACCTTTTTAACCTTATCAAACATTCTTTGCCTTCCCACACAACATTCCTTCTCCTCTGAAGGGTCCCTGACTTCCTTCAGCTCTGTGCCACCTTTCCTGAGACAAGCCCTGCTGCTGGGGCCTCAGCACATAGGGACATTTTGTCTTCCCAACAGAGAGTAAGCACCGAGGGCAGGCTCTGGTTTTGTCTGTACCCTTGGGCCCTGGCACACAGAAGTGGATGGAGTGAGTTTTCTCAAATGGAAGTTCCCTAGGGTACTAAAGTCACAGGTCCAGTGCCCAGCTTATTATGTAATCAATAGCTGATAGGAGGGAGGGAGGGAGGGAGGGAGAGAGAGAGAGAGAGAGAGAGAGAGAGAGAGAGAGAGAGAGAGAGAGAGAGAGAGAGAGAGTGTGTGTGTTTGCTAAACTTGCTTGGATAGTTTTAAGCTTGTTATGCAGAATGATAATATAAAATTGCTTTACCCTTTAAAGAACCAGCTCATAGTCAAAACAAAATAAATGATAACTACATCATACAGTGGATGAAGCCCATTTTAATTCTTATGGACCATCTGGCTTGGCTTGGAGATGATCAATTTTTTTGCAAAACAGAAATATGCATGTCACTCTCCTAGGCTCGAAGGCCGATCCTATCATATCAATAATCTAACTGATCACAGAGACATTTGTCGTCTCCCATCTCTTAAAATACTGAAAACAGCAGCAACCTGAAAAATGACAAATGTTTCTGTATAATTAGAATTTTTCTCCCCAGGCCTCTAAATCCCAGCATCTCATTTACGTGTTTACCTACGTGCTAATGTAGGGAGGCTATATTTTGATGTAGCCCTGCCTCTCACTCTCTTTTCCCCTGGTCCTGGCTAGGAAAGCTGGCTTTATGCCAGGCAAGAGTATCTACACACGTGGTTTTACTTTTTGTTAGATAATTAGGTTGGAACTTCTATTTCTTCTAGTTTATTTTCTTTCTACTTCAAGTGACTATTAATAACCCTTATAAAATATCATACTTGGAGTTACTGGATATTAATTTAATCTTACATTTCCCAGGATCAGACTAGATTTTTCAAGTGTTTGAAATTTCCATTTGACATTAACAACAGAGGGATGGATAACAAACAGCAAAACGCTCTGATGATTTATCAACCATCAAATGGTGACCGGATAGCTCCTGTGTGCCAGGTTCTGAGACAGAGTGTGAAAACATGCCAGCACAAGCCAGAGTCCTTGTTCTCTGTGAATGTCTAATTCAGATGGGAATGAGACAGAGACATGAGAGGAAGGCTAAGAACCTGAGCTAAGGTGGGACGAGCAGATACCCGATGAGAGCTACGAGAGGCCCAAGAGGTTGTCACTGTGGCTGCTATTACTTAGGAATGTCCAGGCACCGCAAAGTTGGGGGGGTCAGATGGGCCCCTTGGCAAAGAGGCAAGCTGGAGATGGGTCTGGCAAGATGGACTTGTTAGCACCCAGAGAGAAGCAGCAGGGCAGCCAAAGCAAAGGGAAATGCAGACATAAAGAGCATGTTTAAAAGACAGTCAACAGACTCGCCTTTCTGAAGGCTGGGGGTTACACAGAGGAGGAGGGGCTAAGTCTGGAAAGCTACAGTGGGAAGAAGTGTCTGGTACCTTAATAATGTGCTTTATTTTATTCTCTTTGTTAGAATCCCCAAAGTTTTTTGTGAAGTCTATTTTTCACTTTCCAACAGTTCTGAAACTGAAGGAAGATGGTGGCAGGGGCTGAGGCTGGGGAAAAGGGAAGACTGTTGAGGGGATAGCAAAGGACACAAGGTTATGAGCAGAGGGCAAAAGGAACATCTGCCTCCCTCCCTTGGGGAGCCTGGCAAACTGTGCATCAAACCCAAATGCCAGGCAGCAGCAAATAGCTTGGAGAATTGTGGGGAGAAGTTCTGAGTTCTACTGGAAAACCCCAAACTGCCCTGTTCTGGTCAGTCATAAAAGGCCTTTGAGACAGATGTCTCAGGAAAAAAGTGCTTGAGGAAGACGAGGCTCACACCAGTGAGCAAGAGCACTTGGCTGGAATGAGACCAATGAGGAGATTACAGAAGCCCAGCCCAGAGGCACTGAGAGCTTGAACTGAGACGGCATTCGTGGAGACGAAAAAGGACCAAGACCTTACAAAAGACCCGAGGAGACAATTTACCGCCCACATACCTGGTTTTATTTTCATGACCACCGGCTTTCGGTTTTTGTCCCTCATTTGTCTGATATCTAACAGATCATGTGGATTGCCATTGTGCCGGGGCCAGCAATAGACAAAAATCCGAGACCCGCTGCTCCCACAGTCCACTACGATGCCATAATTGATGTGGGGGTTGTTGGTGTCAGTAGCTTCAATGTCAGTCACTCGGGCCAGATACCTAGCAGGAGAAAAACCACCTGATACTTTGGATCTCAAACAGTATATCTTAAAGCTAGTAGAGAATATTCTATAAATAGCAAAGTCCCCGTGAACTTTTAAGCTGCAATAATATCACTAAAAAATTCTTATATAGTCAAATAATTCAAGAGTCAACAGAAAACCAGACATGTCACTACTAAAAAAAAGATCTCTTGGGCTTAACTTGGGCATGCAGATGGCATAATAAGCTACTTGGGATCATCGTACTTTCCTGGGCCAAGCTGTCTTAGTAAGGAATCCAAGTCGTGCCTTATCCTGAACCCAAAGCCCTTTTTGCCTATGAAGTGAGATCTCTATATCCCACCATAAAGGCTCTTACCTGTGAAACTTCTTATCCCGGGACAAGCGCCCATACTTATGTCGTATTATGATGACAGAGAAATACAGCAAAGAAACAGCGGCAGCCAGGATGCCAACGACAACAATCTGGCGCAGGTTGGTGTTCAGAATTCGAGGGCATCCCACTGGGGAGATGCTAAAATGCCAGGAAGCAGGAAACAGGCAGGAGACGCTGATCCTGAAATTCAGAGAGTGCACAATTCAAAGCAGTCTCTCCTAGTACCCAGAGGGACCCTGTGATGTTTCTTTCTAAGCTGCTTCTATTTCCTACCCATGTGTTTGTGCAATAGCATTTTCTGGAGTGTTCATTTTGTTCAATGTAATATCCTCGGTATTAAATCACTTCACTAGAACAACATCATGTTTTCCAGATGTTTTAGGATATTCTAAATATAACAAATGCCAGCAAACATGAATATTCCTATAAACAAAGAAACAAAAAGATACTGTCTCCAAAAATGCTCATCTCTGTTACACAGTTTTAATTTTTAAAAGAATGTAATAAATTCAACACATTAGTTTCAAAGCTGTCCTGACGGCCTATGCTTCTCTATGAAAATCCTTCTGCTGTCTTTTGTGCATTTAAAAAAAAACACCTAGGACATTCTTATTTCTTGTCTTCTTTTGTTGTTATCATTCTCACTAACCACACTCTGCCTTAGTCTCAATCCTCCCCTCCCCTGTGAAGATGGGATTAATCCTACCCTGCCTATTTTTAGATTAAATCACCAAAATTCTCTTAATTCTCAAGTGGGGGAGGTCTGTGACCCACGTGTGCAAGAGTGGGTGACAAATCAGAATCGACTGACTGCCCCCCTAGGCAGTCCTAAGCAAAGCCTTTGTTGTGATTGGGACATGTAAAGTAGAGGAAGGCACAGGAATTGAAGCAAAAGAAGTGCCTTTAAAAGGGAGTTACAACTTCCTATGGGAGAGTTCTTCTTCATTCTTTGGAGTTGGAGTTGGAGACTGCTTACTGGACCTGAGACCTTGGACTTGGTGAGACTGTTCTTAAATCTCTCCCTCTGAGCTATCACTTGGCCAGTGAAAAAGACTGACTCCTTTTTCTGAAGGGACTCTCCTCTTAAGAGAGGCTTCGTGCCTGAAGCCTTTGCTTTATTCATCTCTGGCCCTTGGCTTAAGGCTGAGGCCCCTCTCGCTGAGGACTAATTAGTCCTGCCTGAGTTGAGCCAGGGGCCAGAACAAAATACTTAGCATGTCAGGTTAGATATCTTGCCCTATCCTCTCTCTGATTTTCTTACTTTCACTCTCTCTTCCTATCTGTAAATAAAACACCATAAAAGTCATTCTAACTTGCGTTTTTTTAAATTTGGAATTGAGTAATCAATTCCTGGCAACCAAAACTCTTTAATATTTAGCCCCACCATGATTTTCCCCCTTAACAGTTTGGAGACCACGTCAGTTGTGATGGGTACCCTCAATCTCCCTCAAATTTCCTGGAGGTACTAGCCTCCTGAGGGGCCCCTTGATTGGGAGGGGGCCTTGTGGCTAAAACCCTTGTTAATTGGCCTTTAGGCTCTCTGGCTGGGGCTCCGGAGCTCTGCCAGAGTAAAGTCAGGGCTTGAGCACATAGTCTAGCTCGTTAAACTAGATTTCTTACTCTGCCCTCTTCCTCAAATTTTCTTGACTTTTCCTTTACTTTTGTTACTGTTCCAAAGTCAGCTTTTTAATAGCTTGTTTTGGGTCTATGATTCACATCTGCTAGATCGAGGTAAGTTCAAACATTTTTTTCCCTCTTCCCCTCCCTTAAAACAAAAACCCTCCTCTGTAAAAAGGAAGCATCATCAAGGAAGACATGGCCACCTCCTGGCCATGTCTCATTCTGCATCTCTAAGCTATCCCCTCTCTGCCAGGAGGTGGGGAGGATGTTTCATTCTTGGTCCTCTAGAATCATGGTGGGTGATAGCTTTCACGAGGAACCTTAAGACCTTCAAAGTTCTTTTTCCTGCATAATGTTGTAGCCGTTGCATAAACTATTCCCTTGGTTCTGTTCACTTTTTCTGCAATGGCTTATACGAATTTTCTCCAGTCTCTCTGAATCCATACCATCTGTCATTTCTTATAGCATACTACTATTTCATTATGTTCAGATATCACAATTTCTTAATTTATCTCTTATTATTATTATTATTCCCTTAGTTCATAGTTCTTGGTGACAACAAAAAAGATGCCATTTGTTTTTTTAAAGACTCCACTAAGACAACCTTATATTTAAACATTTTTGTCCCATCCTTATATGAGGATGTTGAGGCAAAGAAAAAAGTATAATTATTCAGGACCGAACCACGAATTAACAGACAGAATAAAAATTCTATTTAGTACTTAGCTCAGGTGATAACACTGACTTAGCCAAGGATGCCATTTTTAGTTTTAAAAAAGCCAATTCCTACATTCTCCCCTTTAAACATAATTTTCTAGTATCTCACATACACAGAAACCTTTATCTCAAATGGGCTTCACTACCTGTGGGAAGAAGATCCCTGGAAACTAAGAAATCTACATCCACATCAAGGATCGTTCCATTACTCTCAGTACAATAACCAACATACACATATCTCATGTATAGGAAAGAAACAAGAATTTATTAAGCATGTACTTATGTGATGGCCACTGTGCCACATGCTTTACAAATATCTCATTTGAGCTTTCACTCATTGGGTAGGTGCTATAATTAGTCCCATTTTATAGGTGAAAAAACTGAGGAAGAGGTAAGGTAATCTGGCCCTCATTCAGCTGTCACCCAGCTAGTGTCTAAGGCCAGATTTGAAGTTGGGTCTTCCCAAGTGTAGGCCCAGCACTCTCCCCCCATGGCTTCCGAGCTACCTCTCCGAAGGGGTGTGGTGAGGAGCACCCTTATATAGACGGTGGGGTGATTACTACTGGGCATCCCCTAACAGCACTGCTAAACGGATCCACAGCCCAACTGTCATCCTCCCAGATAAGTCTCAGGTCTCAGAGCAAGGCTCCATCTCCCCCTGGGAGGCCTAGGGATGAGCCTCTAAGACAAGCAATTCAAGCCCTCTCTAACGTGTTTTCCTCAATATTATCACTGGAGAATCAATCGAGTCCGCCAGCTGTGTGCAGCTCTGGGAGGAGAGTTTCCCAAGGACCCCGGGGGGGCATGTGACATGACTACTGCCCCCAAGTGTGGGGCACGCTCTCCTCCCAGAAGGATATACGTCGTCAGCGGCGGGGGGTGGCTATGGGGAAGAAGGGAACCGAGTAACTCCATCAACCCCCCCCTTAGAGTAACCTGTGAGGCAACAAGTATTCCTCGGCAGACACATAGTAACCGTGTGCCTGTTATCAAGTGAAACATTAGACCATGAAGTCTGCTTTTCATTTTGACTCTGTACCCTCAAGCCCAAACAGAGCTTTCCAAGGAGCGGAGTCTGAATAAAACCTGAGGAAGCGGCAGAGAGAGCTACGGCGGACTGAAGCCTGAAGCTGGCTAACGATTTTTAGGCTAACAGTACAACAGGCACTTGTGAACCACAAAAGTACATTTAAAATGACTTTAATAACTGAGATTTAACCACCCAGGATATAAGAATAACAAAGCCATCAGCCTAAGTCATCCTTCCGAATTAGGAAGAGTTCTGACGACGCTCTACAGCCTCCGGTCACTCCTTTCATAACGGAGACCTGTAGGGCGAGAGCAGAGCACCAGGAGGGGCTGAGCCGAGGGGCAGAACAGGCTACGAGAAGGGAAGGGCTTGTGCAAAGTTTTGGCATGAAACAGGAGCCTTCCATCCCCTTCTTTCCCTCTATCCTCTGTTTTAGGGCCTCTCCTCTTGGCCAAACTGGAGACATCAGAACGTATGGCCTGCCCTGACACGAGCCCCACGCAAGGCAGGGCCACTCCCAGGCCATCTCACTGCTCTCTTGACCCATCGCTGGTGCGTCTCAGGGGACAAACTTGCGAGCTCCTCCAATGGAGGGGATGCCAAACCCTTCGGTGCCACTCACCTCCCCATGCTGAGATTCTCTGCTGGCACCGAGGATGATCAGTAGTTGAAAGCAAACCAAGGCTCCCGGTCTCAGCCGTTTCAATGCTCGGGCACAAAATCCGTTGGGCACCCACAGAGCCAAAATCTCCCTGTTCCTGGAGAGGAGAGAGAGATGGCGCAGTTAAAGTGACCTTCCACAAACTCCCCTTATCAAGTACTGGTTACAGTTCCTGAAAATGCCCCCCGGCTCCAGGGGATCACATTAGAGCAGCCCACTGCTGACCGTATCTTACGGCCAACGGACCGGGAGAAGGTAAGCTGTTGGGCACTAGTTCAGTGCGTCCTGGCCCAAAGAACTTTGGTGCCGATAGCAGGTAATCAGCAAACGACTGAGGGGGCCCACAGGACATACAGCGCTGAGTCTGGAGATGAAAGACTCACCCACACTTGGGGACTGTGTGGCACTGGGCAAATCACTGCCTCAATTTCCTCATTTGTAAAATGGGAATAATAGCCTCAGGGTTATTGTGATCAAATGAGATAATAATTGTAATCGGCTTACCACAGAGGCTGGTATGTAATAAGTGTCATGTAAACGTTCATTTTATTACTCTTACTAGCAGTTTTTTAGAAAGCCGGACAAGGGCATCATTCAAAGCATAAAAATACCTTATGTTACTAAAGGGAGAGTTTAGGGAGGAAGACTATTTACCTTAAAGGAATTAGGAACAAAAAATCAAGGGACATCTCTTGGTCTTAGGCACTCATGACAGATAAAAAACATTCTCACTGACCAGTAAGTTTGTATTCTAGTAAGCAAATGACCACGAGATATACCGTGAAGCCTGATGTCTGGGATCCAGAGGAAGCTCTCAGCTCAGGAAAAATGTTTGCTGATGATCTTGTTATCTAACTGCACCCGAGTGCTTCTGATGACAACCACATGTGACCGAGTGATGCCAGTGCCAGTCCCTGATGCCCAACATGTCCCTCAGGCACAGCAGAGAAAGGCAATCTATAAAAACACTACAAAGAGAGAACTGCTCCTTAGGTGGCATTCCTAAGCTTACTGGGCAACAGCTGTACTGCACCAACCACAAAACACACCACTTGGGAGGAAGCACAGATAAAAGTCACAATTAGGGGGCAGCTGGCTGGCTCAGTGGATTGAGAATCAGGCCTAGTGATGGGAGGTTCTAGGTTCAAATCTGTCTTCAGACACTTCCTAGCTGTGTGACCCTGGGCAAGTCACTTGACCCCCATTGCCCACCCTTACCACTCTCTTCTGCCCTGGAACCAATACACAGTATTGATTCTAAGATAGAAGGTGAGAGTTTAAAGAAAACACAAAAAATAGGCCCAACCCACTTCAAACTCAGGACAGTCAAACCCAGTTCTTCTTGAACCTTCTGCTATGAGTTGCCATGTGGAAAGCTGTCCACTCCTACATCTCCCCAAAGAGGAAGGTTCCATTTTGGTTTGGTTTTTCTGCTTCTTCTATCTCATAATTAATCATTAACCAAATATCGCCATTTCTTCCTCTTTTACATTCTCCATTTCTACAGCCCCAAAAGAAGTGCAGGACATTATTATCTCGTGCCAATTCACAGTAAGAGCTTCCTAGCTGCTGGTCACCCTATCTCCCATCACCACAGCTAAGTGCATCTTCCTAAAACGCTGCCATCATCACACCATTCACCAGCTGGAGAAGCCACAGTGACTCCCCAATGCTTAGGGGGCAGAGGCAAGTTTATCCACTTGGTATCCAAAGTCTTCTCAGATACCTCATCTTTCAATCTTCCTCTTACTACGCTATGCTCCAGGGAGACCAAATTCCTGGCCACCTCCCATGCGTGTCCTTCTCTCTTTTGTAAACACTGTTCTCTGGAATCTGAAATGCCACCATCACTCTGCCTCCTCCTTTTCTTCTGCCAGCCCCAACCCCCCCCACTTCCTTTAAGGTCCAGGTCAACACATACCTCCCCCCAAGAAATAACTTCTGAACAATTCTGTCTTATATATTGGATGTTTCTGCTCTTTTTGCTTTGTTTATGCCGTAGGTTCACATACTCGATTCTCTCTGGCCCTTATAAAGGTTGCCTGGTGACAATTAAACAACAATGACAATGTCATGTCTTTTCCTAATAACAAGTATTCACAATTATGAGGCACTTTAGGGTTTCAAGTCTGACGTTCAAAGAGGTTTAAAGACTTGTCCAAAGTCATATGAAAGAATGCTCTAAATCACTAAATAATTACAGAAATGCAAATCAAAACAACTCAGATATCATCTCATAACTATCAGACCAGCTAAAATGATAAACGGGCAAAATGACACGTGGAAAAATGGGGACATTAACATACTCTTGGTGGAACTGTGAATAGATCCAAACATTTTGAGAACAATCTGGAATTCTGCCCAGAGAATTATAAATCTGTCTATACCCTCAGACCCAGCAATACTCATCAATTGGGGAACAGCTGAACAAGCTGTGCCGTATAATCGTGATGAAATACTTCTGCACTGTAAGAAATGATAAATAAGCTAATTTAAAAACAATTTGGAAAGACCTACATACATGAAATAACAAAAAACAAAATGAGTAGAATCCACAGAAAATTATATACAGCTATAGAATTAATGTTTAAAGGATAACTTGTGAATGTCCACCTCCAGAGAAAGAACTGATAAACAGATATACAAAAGATAAAATATGTGTGTGTGTGTGTGTGTGTACATATACATACATACACAGATATTTTTTTGTCTGGTGATGCCTTCTGCAGTGTGAGGAGGGGAGAAAGGACTGTGATACATGGAAATTTTTTATGTAAAAAAAATTAAAGACTTGTTCAAAGCCACAGCTCATTGGAAACTGCTTAGGGTGGGGCCAGGGTCCCATTCCAGCTCTTGGGCCTGACTTGAAGGACAGGATTATTTCATTCATTTTATAACTCTCATCAGGGCCCCCCCAGGGCTACACTTTTCTAGAATAGGTGCTCGATAACTTCTGGTTGAATTAAGTATCAGCACATGATTTCCTATATGTTCATCTGCAGGTGGTTAACTACCTACATAGACATATGAATACAAAATCAGGCAGCTCCAGAAAAATCTCATTTCATTTTATAATTCCGGCAATTCAATAGCCAGAAATAGCCCAAATGACAATAATTCAAGACAGAACAAGGTATGATCCTTTGAAAGTTTTCCAAGGCTGAAAAAAAATTTTACTTTCATGAAACCAAGCAAAATAAAAGGCTGTAATGTGAGATTAAACGAGAATTTAGACTCTTGAAAGGGACCATCTTCAGATTATCTGCTAACATGGACATTTCTTAATTGCAAAACTTTCCCTTTTAAAACACTTTCACTGTACAATATTCTGCACCCTGAAATTTCAGTCTAAATTTGCCAAGAAGAAAACTGTGGCCATTAAGCATAGCAAAAACATCCCTCAAATTCCCGATTTCTATGTATAGTTTTCCATTTTAAAAATGATTTTGATGTGAACTTATAACAAAAATTCTACCTCTGTAGTTCCCGCTAAAGATCAGGTGTTGTTGGGCTAAAGTCACCAGGCTGCTAAGCTGTGCTGGGGACATTTTCAACTATCACTTTCCCCTCTGTGGGTTCTCCCTAGAGCAGGCATGCCAGCGTGTAAGAGAGGAGGCTGTGGTGACACCATCTGGCTGGCTCAGGTACAAAGCCAGTAGCCAAGGAAGGCTAAGAGTCAAAGAGGATCTTGGTCTGGCGAGCCAGCCTGAGTTGTCTGGCTTTGTAGCAGTGGAGAAGGCAAGGTCATCCTGGATGAGTTCTGGACTGGACATCAGGCGATCTCATCTGCCTTTGGAAACCTCCCTGTCCTGTTCTAGGTAATAGTTTACTAAGTCAGAAAATGAAGATGGCATGGAAGATATGACTGTGGGGTTCCCTTCAGAAGCAGCAGGGTAGAGTAATGGGAAAAGCGCTGGCCCAGGAGGCAACGAGGCACACTTCTTAAAGCCGTCTGCTTGGAGCTCTGAATAGAGACAAATGTAAAATGATGCCAGGGCTGGTGTAGTTATAGCCACCCAGGGGACAAGATAAAGCACAGAAATACAAAATACCTCAGGAGGGGAAGGGCACTGATAAGGAAGGTGATCAAGGGCCTTCCAGTAGGAGACATCAAATGAACCGGGCCTTGAAAGCAAAAGAGGGGCACCAAGAGGCAGCAGCAAGGAAGGAGTTACATTCTACACATGACCACCACCAGCCTGCACTCAGGCAAGGAAAGAGCAGAGGGAATGCCAGGCACACTAAATCAGTTTAGTGGGAATGCTAAGTACGTGAAATCCTTGTCTTTCCAAAATCAATCTGAAGATTGCATCTCGATAGTGAGGCAATGTGATGAAGTGACATTAATTAGTAGCTCTGTAAAGAGAGGTGGGAGGCAGCCTGTGAGGGTTTGGAATGTGAAAATAGAAGCACTTGGGAGCTACTGAAGATTTCTGAGCAGAAGGGCATAGGCTGGGTGCACCGTAGAGGTAACAAAGTCAGGAAACCTGCTGGGATGCCATTAAAAGTCCAGGCAAGAGGTAAGGATAGGCTGGGGGCTGTGTCAGTGGAGAAAAGGCATGGATACAAGAGACTGTCAGCAACCAGACTTGACAACTAAATGTGATGTGAAGGGCAAAGGAATGGGAGGCAGAGGAATGCCCTGGCTGTAAACCATGGCAACTGGAAAGGCGAGGGGGCCCATACCAGAGACAGGGAAGGCCAGAGGTGGGGAGGCTTTTCAGGGAAACAAGAGATCTGTTTCTGACAGGTTAAATTTGAGATGCCTTTGGGGCATTTAAGTAGAGGATAAGGAATGGGCGGCTGGCCAAGTGAGATGAGCGCCCAGGGAGAGCAGGGCTAGGAATACAGATTAGGGAGGAATCTGCGTAAAGATAATAATCAGATCCACAGGGGCTAACTGGACCATCCAGAAAGTCGGGATAGAGAGGGATCCAAGTCCAGGGAACAGTCTTGGGAGAAGAGCCAAGCTTAACTGAACAAGGAGGGGGGAGACCAAGACAGAGCAACATCACAGAAGCCACAAGAGGACACAGAAACCAGGAAGAGAGAACGGTCAACAGTAAACTGAGAAGCTGACTGACTGCCCAAAGCCGGTAAGATGCTGTTGGCCACTTAGAGAGAGTAGTCTAAGCCCTGGTTCACCACTAACTTGGCAGAACTGCATTAACTCTTCTGGGTCCCAGCTTCCTCAGGTGTACAATGAGGGGTGTGGAGTGGAGTTTTAATTCTGCTACCAGCTCTCATTTTCCTCCCTATTACTTGTCTTGAAATAGAAGCCCAGGGTACTGGAAGAATCACCAAATCTCATAATCTGAATAATATAATCATATGAATAAATAATAATAAGCTCTGGAGGGGAAGCTGTGGGAACAAATGGGTGTCATCCTACCTCCCTGAGCCTCATGACTGCTGTGGTTACTATTGCTCTTGGTATCTCTTCATTTATGAAACAGCGATACTAATACTAAGTGCTCTCTCTCTGGGAAGTTGGAAGAAAAGGGTCCAGTCAACAAATGTGGGCTCTTAGAATTAATTTAGAAAAACCAAGTGAAATGGATTCCTTCAAGTAATACCAGGGTTGAAAAACATCCCAATCCCTACACCACTGGGTCATGGAACTGCTTTTAAATCTTAAAGTGTTAAAAAAAAATACAAGTTATTATTATTACTATATTGTGATGCTTCTCTAGTGTATCTGTTTAATAACTGCTGGTTACTAAATTTCCTCTGGCAAAGGAAGCCTTTCATTAGGGCACATCCCTTTGCTTTTATTTTATTTTATTTTCAAAGCCTTTACCTTCTGCTCTGGAAGGGCTAGCCATGTGTCTGTGGTCGGATTTGATCTCCAGGCCTGGCTCTCTACCCACTGAACCATCCAGCTGCCCCCCTCCCTTGATTTTATAACCTGGCTCTCTGGGGAGGGCAAACGCTCAGTGACTTGACCTGATCTGCACTAGGATTAAATCACCTCCACAACCTCTCCGGGTCCTCCTGGTCTAGAGTTCCTCTGGAGGAACAGTAAGGTCCAGAGGCCAGAGTTCAAAGCCCTGAGTTCGAATTGTGCCCGTACCACAGCCAGGCTAGGTTCGGGTCCTAGTGCCCGAAAGCAGCTGGTCAGCTGTCCCTTACACCCCGCCCCCCACACCCCCCCAGATCTGTCCCTTCCATCCCTAGCGCTGTCTGTGGCCCAGGCTCCGGTAATGCCACGGGCCTCAGTTTCCTCATCCGTAGATGGAGATGACAAGCCCTGCTCAGGGAGGCTGGGAAAAAGCGCAGACAGGTCAGAGGGTGGGGGCACCGTGCAGAGAGCGCCGGCCCAGAGTCGAAGAGCCGAGTTCGAGTTCTGCGGCCCCCGGAGACCCCGCGCTCCCCTCAGGCCCTTGGTATCCGGCGGGCCGCGGAGCGGGAGTGGGCAGCGGGGAAAGCCGAGGCTCCAAAGCCAGACGGGAGGGGGAGGGGGAAGGGGAGAGAAGCGTGACAACTACCGAGGTGTCTCGGGCCGGGCAGTCCTGCGCCCCGCAGGCCCCGGGGGCGCCCGACAGACGGACAGACGTTAACCACCGCCCACCCGGCCTCACCTGCACGGTCGCCCCGCCTCCGCGGCAGGGCCCCGGGGAACAGGGCACAGCGGGCCCCGCGCATCTCGGCCCCGGGCGGTTCCGAACGCAGCGCCCGGGACCCGCCTCCTTCCAGCGGCCGCGCTTCCGGAGCCGGCGCAGCAACCCTCCGCTCCTCCTGAGACAGCCGCGGCCCACGGCGACCGCGTCAGCGCCACGTCACGGCGCAGCACACGCACGAGCGCACGACAGGAGGCGGGAGCAAGGCGGTGAGGGCCTTGGATTGGGAGGAGACTAAGACTTCTCGGGGGGCTGTGGGCGGGGCCTGCGCACAGGGGGCGTGGCCTTTCCTAGTGGGCGGAGCCCACGGGTGATAGGGGCGGGCCTCGGGCTCCCACTGCTACGTGGACTCGGCTCCTATTTCCCTGCGGTGAGCCTTGTCCTAGAACGACTGGCTCCCGGGAGAGCCAGCGTGGCAGGTGGGGACCGAGGCCAGCAAGGTGACCTTGGGCTAGTCACTAGGGCCTAAGCAGAGGAGCCGCAGATAATCTGCAGTGGAGGAGAAAGCTGTCCACCTGCTGGGGGTTCCCCACCCCCAAACCCCACAGTCTTGGTCCCTTACAAATTTAAAGGGCATTAACAGTCTGTCTGGCGAATACTGCTCTATTTGGGGAGATCTAGGGGTTACCAGAGGACCTGCGGTCAGCATGGATGGAGGACGTCTCCATGTGGGAGTACCCCACCCCCAAACCCCATAGCTTTAGTCCTTTACAAATAAAAGAGCATAGAGAGCCCATCTGGCGAATACTGCTCTATTTGGGAAGACTTGGGCGTTACCAGAGGACCCTCGATCTGCTTTAGAGGAGGAAGTCCCCTGCCTGGAACTTTTCAACAGCAGACAAGGAACTAATGGCCTAAAAAAAAAATAAAATTATGAAGAGCCACCAGCGTGGCCTGGAATACATAAGAGTTCTCTAACCCTTTTGTTTTACTGAAGAGGAAGGGAGGCTCAGGGAAGCCCAAAGTCAAAGCAGTAGAGGCAGGATTTGAATCCAAGTCCTCTGAGGTCTTTAAATGGACCCCCAGCACTTAACTGACTGAATATTGTAAGGGGTGTGTATATGCTGCCCCCCCAGTTTCATCTGTCTACCCTTCTCAGAAAGGAGAATGATTCCTGCTGCTTTGGGCAGCCTCTGACTGCAACTTTCCCAAACAAGGTTGGGGCCGGGGAGCCTGACTGATTTCTATCTATCCGACTCACCTAAAATGGTTAGTCTGGGAGTTGGAGGGGAGATCCAGCCCGCGATCCTTTGTGTAGCTGGGAAGGAGCGTCCCAAGCTCTAGATCCCCATCTTGACTCACCTAATTCCACGAAGACCACAGAGAGATGAGCAAATAAACCCTTTTGTCCACTCCAATTGTAAACAGAAACCAGAGAAGTCAAACAGATGAGAGAATACACCCGACAATAGGGACAATGAAGGCGATCTCCGTGGGGTGGGGAGGGAAATACCTTAACTCGACCAAGCGAGTCTCAGACCTCATCCATGGAGAAACTCCCCGAAGTCTATAAGTCAATAGTGAAGCAAGATGAGATCAGAGACGGAATCGAGGGGATCCACAGGATGGCTCCTTCTCAGAATAGTTCCCTCCAGGCACCTAATGAGAGTCTGGAACCATTCTTTCCTGATTCTGGAGCACGGGAAGACCAGGTGCCATCTCTCTTCTGCCTAGACCTCCTGGACTCCGCCCCACGCGCAGGTATGGAGAACCGGCGTCTTCTCCACCAATAAGAAGAGCGTTAGGCAAATGACTGAGCCAGGGATTCTACTCATTCTATGAAGCTGTGGGTACCCATCCTCAGGGGAATGGCTAATCCACCCGAGCCTATGAAAATGAGTAAATATCCCACCATTAGAAAGGAGGAAGAAGATCCTAGCTGTGTGACCCTGGACAAGTCACTTAACCCCCATTGCCTAGCCCTTACCACTCTTCTGCCTTGGAGTCAATATTGACTCCAAGATGGAAGGTGAGGGTTTAAAATAAATAAATAAATGAATGAATGAATGAATGAATGAATGAATGAAGGTGAGGGCTTAAAATAAATAAATAAATAAGTGAATGAATGAATGAATGAATGAATAAGTGAATGAATGAATGACTGAATAAACAAACAAACAAACGAACAAACAAATAAATAAATGTATGAATGAATAAATGAATAAATAAATAAATAAGAAAGGAGGAAGAGGATCCTAGCTGTGTGACCCTGGGCAAGTCACTTAACCCCTATTGCCTAGCCCTTACCACTCTTCTGCCTTGGAGCCAATAAACAGTATTGACACCAAGATAGAAGGTGAGAGTTTTAAAAAAGAAATTTAAAGAAATTTAAAAAAAGAAAGGAAGAAGAAGATCCTAGCTGTGTGACCCTGGGCAAGTCACTTAACCCCTATTGCCTAGCCCTGACCACTCTTCTGCCTTAGAGCCAATACACAGTATTGACTCCAAGATGGAAGGTGAGGGTTTAAAAATAAATAAATTAAAAATAAATTTTAAAAAATAGAAAGAAGAAGAAGAACTCAGAGAAACCTGGGAAGACTCCTATGAACTAATGCAAAACGAAGTGGCAGAACCAGGAGAACAATAGGGACAATGATTTCAAAACTTTAAAGGAAAGCGATGCTCACAAACTCAGAAGAATTGCAGTGGCCCATCTCAGTCACAGAGACCAAATACTGAAGCATCTTCCCTCCTCTTAGGAAAGAGGTGGGAGCTGGGGAAGAAGGACTTCGTCCTCCGTGCTGCCAGGCACAGTTGGTTTTAAGTTGGTTCTGCCTGTCTTGATGAAATGACGGTGGAACAAAAAAGGAACTGGATCTGGATGTCATTGCTTCAGGGTGCTCCTGGGTGATGAAACCTCTAAGGTCGGTGCCAGTTCTCCAACTTCTAACTTGACAGTGTCTGTCTAGAAGAACAGCAGGCATCCATCAATAAAACGTTTTAAAAGACCCAGACTAAGATGAACTGATCTCCTGAAATGTGTGAATCGTCCCCTTATTTATTCCTTTGCCTGTGTACTTCCCCAGAGGGCTGCTTAGCCATGGGCCACCTCTGGACTGGGAATTGGTCTCTTCGAGGTTGAGGTTCTGGGGCTGAGCCTTTGTGCCTGCAGCCAGACAGTCTGTCGCCAGGCGTGTAACCTGAAGCGATCCCATCATGACAGAACCTGCCAGAGCTTGTGACACTGCTGGGAAAGCCCACAGTCTAGACTAATATAACCATAGCCCATGTCTCAGCATGGGGGTAAGACTTCAAACCACCCAAAGGGAAACTCTCAGGTGTGCTGATTTTGGAGAGCAGGGCAAGGGGCAAAGAAAAGACACGAATACCCATTTATGGATGGATAGTTGGGGAGGGGTCACCTGTAGCCTGCCAGGGACATGACCAGAGAGCAGGATGGCCAGGACTGAAAACTCCTGAACTTCTTCATCAAGTAGAAACAACTGAGCTGAGGACTTGCTGCGCAAGAATAATTAGTTAAAATAGAAAGTAACCAAACACGATTCCTGAATGCCCAGGAAGTGCCAATATTGTTCAACTATGCCCTGAAGGTTTCCATTGGCCTGGAACCAGTGATTAGATTTCACATAATTATAAGTTCAACAGTGCAAATTAAAATGTTTGGAACCACCTCTCGGGAGGCGTTGTTCACACTGATCTGGACTTAGCTGGAGTCTGTTGTTCCTGAGCATAGGACAGAGGTGAGATACTGGTTCTAGAGTCAGAGTATCTCAGTGGATAGAGCCTTAGACCCAGAGTCAGAAAGTCCTGAGTTCAAATTCTGCCTCAGATATGGTACTAGCTGTGTCTCAGGGCAGGTGATTTCACCTCTATCTCTGCCTCAATTGTTAATTGGGAATAATCATTGTACTGGTCTTTCAGGGTTGTTCTGATGAAGCCGTCCACGGACTCCATGAAGATTCCTAGTGGGTTGGACACTCAGAAAGGGGAACCAAGGACTGAGTGAAAATGGGTTTCGGGTTAAGGACTAATGGAGAGAGAACACAAAGACACAGAAAGCTTTGGCATAAGGTAGACAGCCAGCGAGTGAGCTCAGATGGTCAAGAGCTTCATGGTTAGGAGCTCTGATGGTTAAGAGCTTCTTTGCCAACTCATTTCTTGTCACCTTTATTGGGGTTACAACAGTATGGGGGGAAGGGGAGAGCTCAGTGGCTTGATACATTAACATTATGATGTCATCATCATAAAATGCAAACTGCCAAAACCTAAAACAATAAGTAGAGCTAAGATCCGGATCCAGGGCGGATATGGCCTAAGGCATCTACTGATGTTTGATACCTATGTTAATTGATCATTGAAGGTAAAGTCTGGAGACTGAGATGACTGACTAGTCTTCTGGGGTGTAGCCTTAGGGAAGGGCTGGGGATTTGGCCAGGTTGATGTTCAATTTGACTCAAGATTACAAAGATCAATCATTAGCAGTAGAAGAGTTAAGTTTTTGAGCATAATATAGAATATTATCTTAGAATATCTTATATCTTATAATCTTAGAATAATATCACAATTAATGTATACCTGGATTGCTACATTCTGAGGATCAAATGAGATGATGTTTGCAAAGTTCTTTGCAAAACTTAAAAGTGCTAGTTTTTTAGACTTTATTTTTAGCATTCATTTTTTAGAAAATGTGAGTTCTTCACCCAGAAAACAGAAGTGTATAGCAGAGTGGATTACAGGATTTAGATATACAGGGGGCAGCTGGGTAGTTTAGTGAATTGAGAGCCAGGCCTAGAGATGGGAGGTCCTGGGTTCAAATTTGACCTCAGACACTTCCCAGCTGGGTGACCCTGGACAAGTCACTTGACCCCCATGGCCTACCCTTACCACTCTTCTGCCTTGGAGCCAATACACAGTATGGACTCCAAGACAGAAAGTAAGAGGTTAAAAAAAAAAAAAGATATACACTAAAAGGTAATATCAAAGCAAATTAGGGATGCATGGAAGGTTTACCTGTCCGATCTATGGGTAAGGGAGGAATTTATGACCAGATGAGAGATATGTGGGATATAAAATGGATAATATCAATTACAGTTAAGTTAAAAAGCTTTTTTGCACAAACAAAACCCATGCAACCAAGATTAGATGGAAAGCAGGAACCTGAAAAAAAAAATTCATCTGGTAAAGGCCTCTTTTATCAAATGTATAGAGAACTAAGTCAAATCTATAAAAACACAAGTCATTCCCCAACTGATAAATGGTCAAAGGATATGAACAGGCAGTTTTCGGGCAAAGAAATCAAAGGTATCTCTAGGCATATGAAAAAATAAGTGATATTGACTAATATGTCAGAAAAGGATAATGACAAATATTAGAGGGGATGTAGGAAAATTAAGACACTAATGCATTGTTGATGGAGTTGTAAATCAATCCAAACATTCTGGAAAGCAATTTGGAACTGCACCTAAAGAGCTATAAAACTATACACAACCTCTGACCTAGCAATACTACTACTAGGTCTGTATTACAAAAAAACAAAACAAAACAAAAAAAAAAAAAACAAAGAAAGGAATAGGGCCTACTTGTCCAAAAATATTTACAGCAGTTCTTTTTGTGGTGGCAAAGAATTGGAATTTGAGGGGATGCCCAGTAATTGGAGTGGTGCCCTATGATTTGATAGAATACCATTATGCTATGAGAAATGATGGTTTCATAAAAACTTGGAAAGACTTACAAGAACTGAAGCAAAGTGAAGTGAACAGAACCAGGTGATCATTGTATCCAATAAGAGCAATATTGCACAATGATCAACTGGGAATGACTTAGCTATTCTCAGCAATACAATCATCTGAGCCAATTTCAAAGGTCTTATGGTGAAAAATGCTATCTACCTCCAAAGAAAGAATTGATGGAGCCTGAATGCAGATTGAAGTATATTTTTTAAAAATACTTTATTTTTTTTTTCTGGGTGCTTTTTTTGTCTGTGTCTTCTTCCACAACATGACTAATATGGAAATGTGTTTTGCATGACTGCACATGAATAAGCTATATCCAATTGCTTGCCTTTCCAATGAGGGAGCAGAGAAGGAGGGAGAGAATTTAGAACTCAAAAATTTTAGACAAATGTGAATATTTTTACATGTAATTGGAAAAAAATAAAGTCTAATGAAAAAAGAATTTTGACTTCCAAATTCTCTCCCTCCCTCCAGATCCTCCCCAACCCATAGAGAAGGCCAGCAATATGATACCAATTATACATGTGTGAAGTCATGCATAAAACAGCTTCATATTAGCCGTATTGCAAAAACAAAAAAAAGCAGGAAAAATAATGTGAAAAAGGTACACTTTGATCTGCACCTAGAATCCATAAGTTCTCCCTCTGGAGATGAATAATGCCAGCCATCATTAAATCCTGCCTTTTTACATTTTACCAGTGTGACTTTGAGCAAGTCACTAAACTTTCTGTTATGATTAAAAATGATGAGGGCCGAGATCAAAAGGAAGAATAGTATTTTAATAAAAGCCATGCTGATAGAGATAAACTGACCATGCGCCTGTAAGAAACCTGTTCAAACCTCACCTCAGCCATTTACCTTTTCCTCTCCCCGCGTGCTCAGGTAGCTAAAGAGAGAAAGTTCAAAGTCACTTCCCCCTATTTTAAAACAGTCCCTCACCTTCAATACGTAATCCAAAACAGGAAACCCATTGGGGATCACGGGAAATGTAGTTCCAAGTATCCCAAGTGATTTTAAATGACACATTTCCTAAGGCCTCAGTTTCCTCATCTGTATAATTGGTCGGAGAGGGCTTCAACTAAATCAGTGATCCCAAAGTGGGTGCCACCGCCCCCCAGAGGGTGCTGAAGCAATCCAGGGAAGCGGTGATGGCCACAGGTGCATTTATCTTTCCTATTAATTGCTATTAAAATTTAAAAAAAATAATTTCCAGGGGGCTAAGTAATATTTTTCCTGGAAAGGGGGTGGTAGGCCAAAAAGTTTGGGAACCACTGCACTAGATGATCATGGAGGTCCCTTTTAGCTCAGAGTATCTTATGCTCTTCTGGGCAGCAGTGCCCTCAGTGAGCTCCTTCTGAGCCAAGGCCACCCTGTTTCCTCCCCCAAGAGGAAATGGCCTTCAGGTTTCTCTGGCTATCTGTCTCATTCCTGCCAAGTGGTGTCCTAGAAGGGCCATGTGTTTCAAATTCCAAAGCCTGATTTTACAGAATTATAGCATCATCAGGTTATATAAACATAGGATCATAGATCTGGAGCTGGAAATGACTTCAAAGGCCATCTAGTTCATCCCTTCACCCCTAGCTTACAGATGAGGCAACTGAGGCCCAGGAAGGTTAGGCAGTTTGCCCAAGGTCACATAATACTGCCCAAGAGTTCCTTACACTACTTGCTCTGGGCACTGGAATTGCTCCTAGCTATGGCTCTGTTGCTTGCCAATAATCAATGAATCATCGTTTAAAATAAACAACTATAGACATCTCCTTTGTCAGGGGAAGGTGGTATGTGTAGGTTGGAGTCTGGAGGTCATGCCATGCAGAAATCCATCAGAACTGGGGCTTGAAAAGAGAAAAAGCAAAGGCTGACATCAAGAACGTGAAGGACTGGCATGTAGATAATTGAGGAAACTTGTTCTGCTTGACATTAGAGGGAAGAATTAGAAAGAAGCAGGCAGATGTATCAGAGAGAAAGTCTTGATGTTCAAGGTACGAGTAGAAGTAGGCTACAAGACAAAAAATAAGGAACTACAAAGAAGGAAAATCAGGGTAAAGAATGTCATCCAAGAAATGCCTGAACAACAAAGAAGACGAGCTCTTCACACGGAAAGAGCCAGGGGCCTATGACTGCTCCACTGGTTTCCTTGAAATGCCAAGACAGCTTGAGAAAGGCCCCCTACAAGTGGACAGATCCCTGGTGCTGTCCTCATGTGAGGACAGAGACAAGACTTGCATAGGACAGGCTGGTATGGATGGGTTTTGGTCACCATTTTTGGATGTCAAATCCACATTGATGAGATCATGGAGCCATGGAGGAGGAAAGACATTCCAATCAATTAATCAATAAACATTTAATAAATACCTACCATGTGCCAACCACTGGGCTAAGCCCTTTCCAATCATCTGAGTCATCCAAAAATAGAATGAGTCACCTTCAGGGTGGAGTCCCCCTTCACTGGAGCATAAGAACTTATCAGAGATGTTCAATCAATCTACAAACATTTATTGAGTGCCCACTATGTACCTGGCACTGTGCTGAGTGCTGGGGACACAAAGATGAACATGCAACAGTCCCTGCCTCCTCAAGGCTTCTCTTAGAGGAGTCAGCGTGTCCATATGTGAATCTATACTATATATATATATATATATATATATATATATATATATATATATATCCACAGAT
>NC_058131.1:18935404-18948523 GCF_016433145.1 Gracilinanus agilis | reverse complement strand
GAAGAGTGGTAAGGGTGGGCAACGAGGGTCAAGTGACTTGCCCAGGGTCACACAGCTGGGAAGTGTCTGAGGCCAGATTTGAACCCAGGACCTCCTGTCTCTAGGCCTGACTCTCAATCCACTGAGCTACCCAGCTGCCCAATAGTTTTCTTTCTTTATGAAAACATTTTTTTTGTTTTTGTTTTTTTTTGTTTTAACCCTTAACTTCTGTGTATTGACTTATAGGTGGAAGAGTGGTAAGGGTAGGCAATGGGGGTCAAGTGACTTGCCCAGGGTCACACAGCTGGGAAGTGTCTGAGGTCAGATTTGAACCTAGGACCTCCCGTCTCTAGGCCTGACTCTCAATCCACTGAGCTACCCAGCTGCCCCTATGAAAACATTTTAAAAGAAACTAACTTTATTGTTTTTTAAAGCCCTGAATCAAGCTTTTCTCTTTCCCAGCACTCTGGCAGGTCCCATCCGCCAATAGGAAGCCACAAATACGTATGTGTATTGTAGAAATCGGTACAAATGTAACTACAAAAGTATTGAATGTACTGATAATGAGATCTTAGGCTGTATTTCCAGGTTCTTATTTTGGCATACATAAGCCTTAGCTGATGAGAAGTTTTGTTTCACGATACTAACAAGTATAGTTGACTTTTCCCCCCATTGATTTACACATTTCTAGCAACATGTTGCCTTAATTTAGGAAAACTCTGGGAAAAAAAAAAAAGCATCTCCATTAATAAAAAAAAATGTCGTGAGAATAACTGAAAAAATATTTTCTGGCTACTATTTTTCAACAGAAATGCAGACTCTGCCTTTTTGAATTCCGGCTGTTCAGTTGCAGTTTACCTCCAAATATTTCTACTCTCAGTATCGATGGTTATTTCCCTCCCTGCAATTAAAAAACTCTGCTCGGTGCTCCTTCCGCGCGGAAGTCGTGCCCTTATTTGGAAATACACACGAGACCGGCGTTTCCAAGTTTCTCATTCCTTATTACTAGTATTAAAGTGATCCAGCCGAGCTTTTCTGCTCCTCGTTAATCTCATTTAACCGGGTTAGACAGGAGAATCAATATTGTTGATCCAGACTGGAAATCCCGTCTTGAGCATTCCCCGCAGATTTCCTACTCGGTGCCACGAATGACATTTATCTCAGCTGGATGATGACGGGCAAGTCACGGAGCCCGACGTCTACCTGAGATGCTTCTAGAAAGTGGTGAGACTTGATGCATTTTTATTTATTTAAAATTTTAAACAATTTCACAGGTTTTGCTTTATTTTATTTTGTTACGAAGGCAGGGCAGGGCTGGATTATTATGGAACTGGCCTCTTTGAAGGGGTTTTTCTGTTTCTAACGAGCCTTGGCACTCCCAGAAATCTAGGGGGTGAATATGGCCAGAGACAGCTTAGGGACATGGGCGGATGGAGGAGGCCTGGGCAAGGGAGGCTTGACAAGGTCTGCCGTGAAGGGGCGAGAAGATGCTGCTTAGATGGGGCTGCCGTGAGCCAGGCAGGGTGGACGCTCCCCCTCAGGCTTGCTTGGTACAAACGGGGCAGACACCAGGGACAAGGAGGCCTTGAGAGAGCCAAGTCAGGGCATCTTGGGAGAGCTGCTGAAGTCACGAGCACCAGAGACCGCCCAGGATGCAGGATGATCTGCACCCACATCATTCTCCAAGGGGGAGGAGAGAGCACAGAGTATCTGTCTTGTGGGGGCAGCTGGGTGGCTCAGTGGATTGAGAGCCAGGCCTAGAGACTGATGGTCCTGGGTTCAAATCCAGCCTTGGACACTTCCTAGCTGGGTGACCCTGGGCAAGTTGCTTAACGCCCATCGACTAACCCTGACCATTCACTGTTCTGCCTTGGAACCAATATGCAGTTTTGATTCTAAGAATGAAGGTAAGGGTTAAAAAAAAAAAAAAAAGAATCCTCTAGTTCTAGAGTCAGAGGACCCGAGTTCAAGTCATCATCTTTGGTCCTAGCTCTCTTGGTGACCTTGGGCAAGTCCCTTCACTTCTATGCCTCCATTTCCTCATTTGGGAAATCATGAGGTTGGACACTGGTGGAATGGAGGGGACTTGCCTGGACTCTCGAAGGCCAGGCCAGGGGATACGAGCTCTGGAAGGCCCCATTTCGTTGAAGGGGGAGGCTAGTTTGGGATTAGCTGAATTCTGAATGACCATCCTGCTGGGCACAGAGAGGAACTTTTCTGCACATCAGCTGAGGAGGAGATGGGCTGCCATCTGCGCTAGGGGAGGAAAAGTGGACTCGACTGTTGGAAATCACAGTCTGGGATTTGGATTTTAGATCGCAGGATTGAGGAAGTCCTCCCAGAAGTCCCCGGAGGTTGTTATCCTCCCTGGAGGCACCCTTGGCCCCAGGAAAGTCTTCGGACACCCCTCCATCCCGTGGGAGGTCAGCTTGGGGCTCCGTGTGACCTCGTAGGACCTGACCCCGCGGGGGGAGCATCTGTGGACACAGCTGGTTTCTGACCTCCCTGCTGGGACAGAAGAGGAGTCCCAGGGAAGGGGGGGTTTGTTGTGTCTCCAAACATCCTATTGTGGGCCGGCCCTCTCGGCTGCCTTCTCCCCTCCTCTGTCACTCAGACCAAACGTCGGGCTTATCTAGGGCTAAGGTGAGGAAGAGACTCTGCACACCTCGGAGCAGGGCAGAAATGGGGAAGATTATTGTTACTGCCAAGGCAGCAGGGCATTCCGGAGGCACGGAGCCCCACGTCGGGCACCTCCAGGGCTGAGGACACCAGGCAACTCTGAGGCAGTGTGTGTATGCTGTGGACCCCTCTGGCCGTCTGGCAAAACCTCTGGACCCTTCTCAGGACCACAGAAAATAAAACACACCCGTATTACTCAAATACAATCACCAAATATTTGTTTTAACCCTTAACTTCTGTGTATTGGCTCATAGGTGGAAGAGTGGTAAGGATGGGCCATGGGGGTTAAGTGACTTGCCCAGGGTCACCCAGCTGGGAAGTGTCTGAGGCCAGATTTGAACCCAGGACCTCCCGTCTCTAGGCCTAACTCTAATCCACTGAGCTACTCAGCTTTCCCCACCAAATATTTTTTAGAATAGGAGTTCGTGGACCTCAAGGTAAGAATCACATTGGAAAGGGGAACCTTCTCATCCTGGAATTCTTTTTCTTTTGAAACCCTTACCTGCCATCTTAGAATCAATACTAGGTATTGCTTCCAAGGCAGAAGAGTGATAAAAGTTAGGTAATGGGGGTTAAGTGACTTGCCCAGGGTCACACAGTGAGGAAGTGTCTGAGGCCACATTTGAACCCAGGACCTCCTGTTTCAGGCCTGGCTTGGCTTTCTATCCATGGAGCTACCCAGCTGCCCTAACTGGTGTTATCTTAATGCCATTCAGGCCTTTAAGGCTGCGGTATCTCGGAATTCCAGAAGCCAAGAGATGGAAGGGAACTTGCTGGCCAGTTTAGCCTAACTCAAGCCAGAAAGGATTCTTCTCTCTAACAAGTGACTTCCCAGCCTTTACTTCTTGAAAATATCCAGGCTGAGGAGCCCTTCAGCTCTCCAGGAAGCCCATTCTGCTTAGGTGGAGGCCATGGTTAGAAGGTTTTCCCTAATGTTCAGCCTCAGTTGGACCTTTTGCACCTTCCCCTCATTTCTCCTAGTTCTGCCTCCTGGTATTCCCTCTTCCACCTGACATAGTTCTCTATATACTTGGAGAGAGAAATTCTCTCCTTCTCTAAGGCCGAACATTCTCAGTTCTTTCAACCAGCCCTCCCGGGACATGGACTCAGTGCCCTTCTCTAGACCCAGAGCAGTGTGGCTGTCTGAACATGCCCGGCTAGGAGACCACCTGGCTTCAATAACACAGTATCACAGAACTTAGGTGCCCGTTAGTCCAGCCCACTCACTTTACAGATGAGGAAACTGAGCCCCAGTCCTCATTTTTCTCCAGGCTGCACTCTGGACCTTCTCTACTATGTCCCAGCTCTTTATCCTAACCCTAGTGGTTCCCAGACCTTTTGGCCTGCCGCCCCCTTTCCAGAAAAAAATATGACTTAGCGCCCTGGAAATTATGAAACTATTTATTGAACTCAGAATAGAATGTAATACAAAAAAAGTGTGGCCATCACCGCCTCCCTGGATTGCTACAGCACCCACCAGGGGGCGATGGCGCCCACTTTGGGAATCACTGCCCTAAACCTTACCTAGTCCTGGAATTTGAACATTGGAAGTCGCCTCGGCCCCTGTCGCCGCTCCCTCTTACTGGATGATTCCTCCCAGAACCTCCATTTTTTAAGAAGGGTGCCCAGGCTGCTCCCCAGGCTATGCTCAGGGCTTTCTCTACCAAACCTTGGCACCTTTGCTCCTTCCCTCCCTTTCAGGCTCCTTTTACGTGCTGTCTCCTCCCATTATTCCATCATTGCTCCTTGAGGCCAGGGACTTTTATTTGTGTTTGTATTTCCAGTGTTTGGCACATTATAAATGCTTAATAAATGCCAGCTGACAAGTTAAGTGACTTGCCCAGCATCCCACCCATAGTAAGTGGTAGACCCAACATTCGAACTCATATCTTCTGACTCCAGATTCAGAGGTCTTTCTATTGATTTCTTTAATACTCTTCTATGGAGTCATTTTAACTTCAGTCCTCTGTGGTACATAGTAGTGCCTAAATCACAGAACTTAGAACTGGAAAAGATCTTAGAAACCCTTCAAGTACATCCCTTTGCCCAGGTATGGAAAATGAGGTCGAGACAGACTAAGTGATCTCCCCAAGGTCACACAGCTAAACATTTTTTTTTTATTATTATTTTAAACCCTTAACTTCTGTGCATTGACTCATAGGTGGAAGAGTGGTAAGGGTGGGCAATGGGGGTCAAGTGACTTGCCCAGGGTCACCCAGCTGGGAAGTGTCTGAGGCCGGATTTGAACCTAGGACCTCCCGTCTCTAGGCCTGGCTCTCAATCCACTGAGCTACCCAGCTGCCCCCACACAGCTAAACATTTGAGGTAGGATTTGAACCCTGGTCTTTTGACTCCAAGTCCAGAACTCTTTCCACTTTAAGTCTCAACAACTGAGCTGAAAGTCAATGTGAGGACTGTGGAACGTAAGCTCCCTGAGGGGAGACACTGCAATGCTTCTGATTCATATCTCTGGCACCCGGCATGGCATCTCAAACAGGAAGGAAGGAATGAAGCATTTATTCAAAACTCCCTATGTCCAAGGCGCTGTGCTAAGCCATGGGGGCCCACATAAGTAAGTCAGATGGCCCCTGCCCTCAAGGAGCTCCCATTCTAATGGGGGGAGATGGCACCGAGGAAAGGTTCCAGCTGCAGATGAGACGGGAGGGTCCCCTGGTCCTCGGGGAGCAGCTGCCGAGCACGGATCTTCTTTGATGCATGGCCACTGACAGAGCGGATCAGTTTCTGATAAGGAACCGTTCGATGGTGCCAAGGACTTTGGGGGCAAAGACTTTCCTTTCTGGGTCTCCAGGATCCGAGGATGTAGACCCCAGGGGTTGCTTCAGAGAAGGACGACCCCAAAGACTGGGTTGGAGGCAAGATATTGTCTGCTCTTGGCTGCCTCTTCCCAAGACTTCCATGCCCGTCTGCTTGTTGGCAACAGTTGGTCAGCAGTTGTTGCCTTCTCCCCCACAATGGTTTCTCCCCTCAGTGGGCTAGAAGCGGGTAGGAGGTAATAAATATTTGTTGGCTGACTGACAGACAAGAAGGGCTGGGACAGTGGGGTGTAGGAAACACAGCAATGACCTTTGAGTCAGAAGTGGAATTGGAACTCGGGCCACTGGACTTGAGAGTCGGTGATTGTTTTACCAAAGCTGTTCCCTAATTAATGAGCCCCTCCGTCTTGCTTCCACTTAGCCCCTAAAACAAGAAGTCCCTCTGCTCAACTCCCAGCTTCTTCCAGAAATGCTATATGGCTGTATCCAGCATGCTTACTTCTGAGAAGTCAGCCTAGTTGAGGCCCCAAAGGGTGATGGGAAGAAACATGGTAGACGAACACCTGCTTCTTCTTTTTTTTTTAAACCCTTAACTTCTGTGTATTGGCTCCTAGGTGGAAGAGTAGTAAGGGTGGGCAATGGGGGTCAAGTGACTTGCCCAGGGTCACACAGCTGGGAAGTGTCTGAGGTCAGATTTGAACCCAGGACCACCCATCTCTAGGCCTGGCTCTCCATCCACTGAGCTACCCAGCTGACCCCATTCATAGATTTTTTTTGATGGAACCTTAGAAGTCATTGAGCCTAATCCTCTCATTTACAGATAAGGAAACTAAGGCACAGAGACTTGGTAGCTTGATCAAAGTCACAGAGTCCTCGATAGAGCCAAGATCCCAGCCCCACACCTCTGACTCCACATTCAGCCCCTCTCATGCTGTCTCTGAGGCTGAATCTTCATTCTCCCGTCTTCTGGCTCTAAGTATTTTCCTCCTTTGGCCAATAGAGAAATAGAACCTCAGGCTTTCCTGAAGTCACATGACTAGAGCATGTCAGTCAGTGCTCACAGCTCTGGGGACTGAAGTCAGGTGGGACGCTGCTTCCGATAAGCCATGCTGAGTTGGAGGGCTTGTCTACACTTCTGATGGGAAAGAGGGGTGGAGTGGAGGGCCCGGAGGGACCAGGAGCCCTTCATTGTCTTTAGGCTGAGCACATGGAGCCAGAGGATAAGCGTGGGGGATGGAGGCTGTGCTGGGAACCTGGAGAGAAGAGACAAAGGGAAGTTTGAGACTTTCCAGTGAGGCCAGGAAGGAGGAAGCTCCTCTCCTAAACTGGGGCTTCCCCCAGGACTGCCACTGTGAGAGGAAGCTGAGGCAGTCAGGAAGAGCCTAGACCAGTGTTTAGGCCGGGTTGCCCAACGATCAGTCCTCAGAATGTCCTAACTTGTTCATAAGAGTAGGTGCGTTGTTGCCTAAGGAAGCACCTTGACGAGTTCCATCTTTCCAGAGAATGCCGGAGTTGGGACAGATGTCAGAACATGGAACACTCTGATTGCCAGGGCTGTGAATAGATAATGTGTCGGACCTGCAATAGACCTTAGAACCCAGAATGTCAGAGCTGGGAAACAATCTGGAACATGGAATGTCACATCTGAGAAGAGAGAATGTCATTGTTGGGAAGGGCCTTTAGGATTTGGAATATCAGTAGCTTAGAGGGACTTTGGAACAACAAATGTCAAAACTGGAAGGAACCTTAGAACTTGTCAGGAAACCGAGTCTAGACTTCATTTGACAAAAAGTAATTTTTGAGTGGGGCAGCGAGATAGCATAGAGCTAGAGCACCAGGCTGGGAGTCAGGAAGACCTGAGTTCAAATTTGGCTTCAGATACTACCTGTATAGCCCTGGGCAAGTCACCTTAACTTGTCTGACTCAGTTTCCTCATCTATAAAATGAACTGGAGGAGGTGGAAAACCATTCCAGTATCTTTGCCAAGAACCCCCCAAATGGGGTCCCAAAGGATCGGGCATGAGTGAACAAAGATTTTTGACTCAGGCTTGTGTGATTTCACAATTGGAGGGGAAGCTCTCTGCTGACTTGGTATCTCCAATTCCATCTGAGGCCTCTCAGGCCTTGAAATGTGAAGTAACTTGCTGAGGGATACGCCAGGGGGCAGTACTTGAACTCAGGTCTCTCTCCTTTCTGCCTTCCACATCAGCCTTTTATCCAGGTTTTGTTAAAGGCAGAACAGAAGAAAAACAAGAGATTCCCATCCTTTGTGGGGCTGTGAGGCAGGCGCAGAGGGCGGGACAGTTTCTATTTCTAGGTTTCAGCATTGGGATTCCGGCCCTGATGATCCTTAAGTTTCGTTTTTCAGGAATCCTCTTGTTCTTGGCTTTGGGTCCTCTTTCCCTGAGAGCACAGGACTCCACCGCTAGATGGCAACAAAGCTTAGAAATCCTCCATTCATCCCTTGAGGCGGAATCATGGGAAGAAACTGTAGAACCCAGGATTTCCAAGCTGGAAGCTTTAAGAACCCTCCTTTGACACATGAGGAGCTCGGAACCAAGAGAGGGGAAGTGACCCTACTAAAGTCACGTCAAAAACAGGATCTGAGCCTAGATCTCTGAAACCCAAGTCAAACACTCTCCTCTGCCCCACATTGCCAAAATTGGTAGGCCCCAGGATAGTAAATACTGTTTACAGTCTTTCTAACTTGGGGGAGGGTTCCCCTCTATTTTGCATTAACAGAGCGGTAAGAGGCATTGGGCAGGTGAAGCTGAGGGGTCTGAAATTTAAATACACCCATTGACACTAATGCATTGCTGGTGGAGTTGTGAATTGATCCAACCATTCTAGAAGGCAATTTGGAACTGTGCCCAAAGGGCTTTAAAAAAATGCCGAAAGCCAGCAATACCACTACTGGGTCTGTACCCCAAAGAGATTTTAAAAAAAGGGGAAAGGACTTATTTGTATAAAAATATTTATAGCTGTGCTTTTTGTGGTGGCAAAAAAAGGAAAATGAAGGGATGCCCTTCAATTGGGGAATGGCTGAACAAATTGTGGTGTATGATGGAGATGGAATACTATTGTGCCGAAAGGAATGATGAGCTGGAGGAATTCCATGTGAACTGGAAAGACCTCCACGAACTGATGCAGAGTGAAATGAGCAGAACCAGGAAAACATTGTACACAGAAACTGATACATTATGGGAGAATCAAATGTGATTGACTTTGCTATTAATAGCAATACAAAGATCCAGAACAATACTGAGGACTTATGAGAGAGAATGCTCTCCACCTTGAGAGAAAGAACTGTGGGGGCAGAAATGTAGAAGAAAGACATGTGATTGATCACTTGTTTATATGGGTATAGGATTTGGGGTTTGAATTTAAAAGATGACTCTCTTACAAAAAAAAAATATAGAAATGGGTATCAAGTGATAATACAGGTACAACCCAGTGGAATTGCTTGTCGGCTACTAGAGGGGAGAGGCAAGAGGGGAGGGAGACAACACGAATCATGTAACCTTGGGAAAAAAATTAAAAAATAGATTAAAAAATATGCTCATTAATCTAGACAATCCATCACTCAACACAAAGTATGGTGGACATGTCCTTTACCTAGCACTGGGGGAGTGTCAGGGCATGAGCCAGTCTTTGTCCTCAAGCAGCTGATATTTTTGTGGGGGAACTAAACCCCAAGTATTAGGATTATAGAATTAAAGCTGGTCTCTTAGAAGTTGGGCCAGTGGATAGAATTCTGGGCTTGGAGTCAGGAAGATATCTTCCTGAGTTCAAATCTGGTCTCAGGTATTTACTAGCTGGGTGACCCTGGACAAGTCATTTCACCTTGTTTGCCTCAGTTTTCTCCTCTGTAAAATGAGCTGGAGAAGGAAATGGCAAACCACTCTGGTGTCTTTGTCCAAGAAAATCCTAAATGGGGTCATAGAGGGTCAGATACATCTGAAATAACTGAATACCAATTTTAGAAGTCATCTAGGCATGTTAAACTCAATCAGAAATAGGTCAGAAATCCCTTTGGGCTGCATATCGAATTAGAAAATGTTATATTGAATCTCTGGGAGCTTGAAGTTCACATTTGTGTGCTATTGTAGTTTTGTTTTGTTAAATATTTCCAAATTTTATTTAATTGTGATTGAGGCAGCACTCAGAAATCTCACAGGGCTCCATGCTAGACACTTATAAACCATTTCCCTAATTTTGCAAACAAGGAAACTGAGTCATGATATGATAAGGTCAGTCAAGTAGAGAGTAGTAGAGCCAGAATTTGAATTTAGGTTCTTTGCTTCAAATTCAGTTTTCTCTGCTGGACTAGGCAGTCAGTTAGTGTTGATTAAGCATCTTTGCTTTGTCATTGTTCAGTCATCTTGCTCATGTCCAACTTTTTATGACTTCATTTGGGGTTTTGTTGGCAAAGATTCTGGAGTGGTTTGCCATTTCCTTCTCCAACTCATTTTTCAGATGAGGAAACTGAGGCCAACAGAGTGAAGTGACTTGCCCAGGGTCACGCAGCTAGTGTCTGAGGCCATATCTGAACTCTGGAAGATGAGTTTTCCTGACTCCAGACCCAGTCAGTACTCTATCCTCCGAGCTGCCGAGCTGCCTTTGGAGCTCTATATTTTGCAAACTTTTTATTTCAAGGAATTTGGAAATGAGTATTTGAAGATGGCTGCATTGATTAGTCACTCAGCTAGCAAGAACGTTATCACTGTTTATTATTATACCTCAAAACATCATAGAAAGACTCCAGCCTTGGAATTTGGGAGACCTGGGTTCGAGAGCTACCTCTAACAGATGCTGCTAGTTGTCCCTGAGCCTCTTAATGCCCCAGGAGACTCTCCTAAGCTACTGAGTTGCTGCAGGTCTGAATTTACATGAGGAAGTTTCTACATGAGGAAATTCCCTTGCAAAAGTGAAATCATTCACCTCTGGACCAAAAATTCCCCACAGGGATACAACTCTAAGACTGACTCAAACATCAGGGCTATTTAGTGAATGAAGTAAAAATTTTATCAACTCAGTTTCTCTATTTGTAAAACAGAGGTGTGGTCTTGGGAATGGGGATGCCTGTAAATGTCTGTGATACTTCCTGCAGCTTCAATGGAAGGAGACTTGGATTTGGAAGTCAAATAACCTAACTTTGAATGCCAGCTCATTTCCTTATTATCTGAGTGACCTTTGTCCAGTCACTTCTCTGAGACTTGGTTTCTTCATCTCAAAAGTGAGGGAGTTGTCTGAGACAACCTCTATGTTCCCTTCCAATTTGAGAACCTGTCACCCCAGAGTATGACTAGGGCCAATTGGGCCACGGTACAGAATCTCAAAGACCCAGAAGGAGGTACCAACTCAGGGAATAGAGGACTTTGAGTCTCGTTGGGCAGACATATTACGTTACACTCCAGTGAGTCCTCATGAAAACCCACCATTTCTTTGGCCATAAGAAGTCTCAGAAGGAGCCCTTTTGGTCTGCCCCCCATAATCCACCTCATCTCTGTTATTGAAATCCTATAAATTCTCCTCCCCTGTGAAGTCTTCCCTGATTTCCTCCCTCTCCCCTTTCTAATGAGCTTTGTTTCTCCTCAGGTTTCACACAGTACTTCTAATAGGGATGGAGATTGGGCCAGTGATTTTGCTGGTTATAGGGAACTCCCAGGTGAAGAGACTCCCTCCTTCAGGGCAGGTAAACACCTTCTCGGTAAATGGTAGTGATTGGTAAATGGAGTGGTCTAGGGCATTGCGTGTCAGAGATGGGTCTTGAACCCTGGTCTTTGTCTTTAAGGCTGGCACTCTATTTACCCCTCTCATTGTGTTCTCCTATCCCAGTGATGGCAAACCTTTTAGACATCATATACTGTGCCCCACCCCCAAGACTGAGTACCGTGCCCCTCCATCACAACTGAGTGCCAGGCTTGTCCTTCCCTTTCCTTATCCCACTTGGGGAGGGCAGAAGCACTCCCATTGGGCTGTTGGGAGGAGGGGCGGGTGAAATGAGGAATGACCTCAGCCAGTGTAGATGGGGAGAGGAGTGGCCTGAGTGCTCTGCTCCCCTCCAGCTCTCCTGCCTATGAGCTGCCCACCTTACCCTCTGTGTGCTCCCATTGGGCTGCTGGGCAGAGGGGCAGGGATGTGAAAAAATGTCATCAGGTGCAGTAGAGAGGGGGAGGGGAGTAGCTGTGCCTGAGTCTCTCTGTTTTTCTAGTAATGAACTGAGGAGGGTGGTGGTGGGGGAGGTGCCCACAGAGAATGCTCTACATGCCATCTTTGGCACCTGCGCTATAGGTTTGCTATCACTGACCCATCCTATCCATTGAAATAACAGTATAGCATCACCTGTCTGGATATGAATCCCTTCTTCCTTGCCAGGAGAAGGACTGCTTCCTTCTCATTTCCTTCTCAGTCATGGGCTCATGATTTGTAGAGCTGAGTGTCTTCCTCACAACAATTTCGCTTCTTTCCCCCTCTTTTTTTTTTTTTTTTTTAAACCCTCACCTTCCGTCTTGGAGTCAATCCTGTGTATTGGCTCCAAGACAGAAGAGTGGTAAAGGTAGGCAATGGGGGTCAAGTGACTTGCCCAGGGTCACACAGCTGGGAAGTGTCTGAGACCAGATTTGAACCTAGCTTCCCCCCTCTTTTTAAACCAATAGAGTCCCTTTTTTTATAGCTACTGTTTACATGATTTGTTTTCTCCTATTTCCTGATTTCTGGGGGAGGGGGGGGAAAAAGAATGAGAGATTGTTAGTCATAACTAATGTGAGAATTTCTTTCTCTTGGATAAGTATATTTATTATAATTTGTTACATATTTATAACAATTTATACATATTATATTTTTGTTATGTTACATAGTATATTATGTTATATAAAAAATAGTAACAAAAAAACAGAAAGGACCCGGAGGGGAGGGATCATGTTGTTTTCTTGTATTTGTATTTGGTATATAATAAGTATTTAATAAAAGCTCTCACTCTGTCTGTCTCTGTGTATATCTCTGCCTCTGTCTCTCTCCCTCTTTGTTTCTATCTCCCCACTCTCTCTCTCTCTCTCTCTCTCTCTCTCTCTCTCTCTCTCTCTCTGTTTCTCTCCCTCCCTTTATCTGTCTTTCTGGTTTCCTTCTCTCTCTCTTTCTCTCTGTCTCTCTTTCTCTCTCTTCTGTCTGTCTTTTTCTATTTCTGCTTCCAACTATTCTCTCATTTTGTTGTTGTCACACACACACACACACACACACTCTCACACATACACACATCCCTTCCTGTATCTCCCCTTCACATGGGCAGGTTTGTGATAAATGAATAATGATCACTACCTATATGATTTGGGGATATACAAATAATATTCGCTAAAACTTACGTAGTGTTTAGGGTTTTAAAAATGCTTTACAGGAGGCAGCTAGGTGGCTCAGTGACCTGAGAGCCAGGCCCAGAGACAGGAGGTCCTGGGTTCAAATATGACCTCAGACACTTTCTAGGTATATGACCCTGGGCAAGTCACTTAATCCCCATTCTTTAACCCTTATCACTCTTTTGGCTTAGAACCAATACACAGTATTGATCCTAAGACAGAAAATAAGAGTGGAAGGAAGAAAGAAAGAAAGAAAGAAAGAAAGAAAGAAAGAAAGAAAGAAAGAAGGAAAGGGAGAGGAAGGGAGGGAGGGAAGAAGGAAGGAAGGAAGGAAG
>NC_058131.1:18912658-18926017 GCF_016433145.1 Gracilinanus agilis | reverse complement strand
GGGGGCAAGCCATGTCATAGGGGAAGCAAAGATGGGGAGCTCGCGCCTTCCCCCAACCTCCAACAACTAATTTCTTTTAATAACTAACTGGAGTGGTCAAGGTCAATGGATTCACCATCTAACAGCCATCCTCTTGGCTGAGAGTCCTTCGCTGGGCTGGCCTTTGGAATGGTGGCTCAGCCTGTTGCCAGGAGGGTGCCAAAAGTCTTTTCCTCATAGTAGGATCTAAATTCTTTCTCCTCTTTCATAACCTTAAAATCTGAAGTCACACCAGAAGCCATGATGGAGCACCAGAGCAGGACTTGGTAGATGACATGCACAGAACAGTAAAATGCATGAGGCTGTGTCCCGAGGCCACTGGGGTGGATGGGAAGTCAGGAAGCTCCCAGGCACCTAGTGACCCTGGCCAGGTCTCTAAACTTGAGGCTGCTCCTTCAGATTAGAAGTTACGTAGAAGGTGCCAATCTGCACTAGTGGAAGAAGTTTCCTCCCCTGGGAGTTCCCCCTACCAGGGAAATCACAGGGCTCTATTGTCTATTCCATTCTAGAGCTGCAAAACAAATTGCTACCTGAGATCTGATTCCTTTCAATGCCTTTAAACTATCACGACCGAGAGGTGGCCAGAAAAGAAATGAGTCTTGAGAGCAGCCAACGATTAAGGCTTGCGAGGATAGTATAGGCTTAGAGCAGCGGCTCCCAGACTTTTTTGGCCTCCCGCCCCCTTTCCAGAAAAAAATATTCCTTAGCCCCCGGAAATTAATTTTTAAAAATGTTAATAGCAATGAATAGGAAAGATCAATGCAGCTGTGGCCATCACCACCTCCCTGGATTGCTGCAGCACCCACCAGGGGGCAGCGGCGCCCACTTTGGGAATCACTGGCTTAGAGGAAGGGGCAGGGAAGTCGACACAGTTTCCATTTGGGCTGGAGCCCTTTCTACTTCCATTGCCCCAGTCTTCTTCTTCAAGAGATAATCAGTAAAAGCCACCTTGGAGGGAGGTCCTGAGGGGCTTAGAGGGGAGTAAAGTTCAGGAGCTTTGGAGGCTGGACTTTGAGCCACCTGCCCTCCTCCTGCTGCTGTCTGTGGCTCTTGGCTTCGGGCCATCTAGGTGAGGCCAACATTGACTTCAAATCTACTCCATAAGCATTCATTAAGCTCTTACTATGTGCCAGCTCCTGGGGTGTGGACAGGGACTGGATCTCAGATTGCTTTGTTCTAGGGAACTTCCTGGTGAAGAAACTCCCCCTATCCAGGCCGATCTGCACATTCTGGGCAATTTGTGCTCTTAGAAAATTATCTACAACACTAAGACATCGACTTATCTGGGGTCATACAGATAGGAAGCACTTAAGTGCCCAGAACTGTGCTAAGTGTCAAGGATCCAGATAGAAACAGAATGTATTGGCCTTGATCTCAAGGAGCTTCCATATTAACAGAGCTGGAGAGAGGGGAGAAGGGTACTCAAGAGGGAGAAATGGAGGAGATAGGAGTGAACCCAAGAATGAATTGAGCATGATCTGGCCATGGTGTGGTCCTGGCCTCCCCTTACTCAAAAGAGAGGCCGGGGCAGCTGGGTAGCTCAGTGGATTGAGAGTCAGGCCTAGAGACGGGAGGTCCTGGGTTCAAATCCGGCCTCAGACACTTCCCAGCTGGGTGACCCTGAGCAAGTCACTTGGCCCCCATGGCCCACCCTTACCACTCTTCCACCAGTGAGCCAAAACACAGAAGTTAAGGGTTTAAAAAAAAAGAGAGAGAAAGAGGGCTGAAGGCAGTGGCATCTCCAAGGTGAGCAGCCTACTGTCACAGAGATCGAAAAGTCTGGAGAATGAAGAGTGGAACCAGTGGAGAAGGCAGGACCTGAACCTAGAATTTCTTGGCTTCAAGGATGACTTTCTCTCTGCTATGCCTCTTAGGCACTAGAGATTCAAGGACTAAAATGAAATATGGCGTGGGGCATCGTCTTTTTAACCCCCGTTTCCTTTTGAGCAAATGCTCCAAGAGAGCCCTTTGGAGACGGGCTACTCAGTTGTTCTGCTGACCAACAGACAGCTGGAAGACAACTCTTGGCAGAGACCAGAGTTTCTCCTGAAGGGTCAAGCACCGCGTCAGGGACAGGGTGAGGAGGAGAAGCTGGAAGTCCTAACACCCAGTCAAGGCCTTCATGAGCCTCAGCTGCCCCTGGGATGAGGTGGGAGGGGATTTCAGAGGAAAAAAAGAAGCAAATTATTGCCTGACCCAAAGCAACCTGGGTGGATGGACTCTTGCTACTGCTCAACTCGTTTTTGACTCTTTCTTTTAGGAGGTGTCTAGGTGGTACAGAGTGGTGGCCTGGAGTCTAGGAGATCTAAGCTGAAATCTAGCCTCAGGATTTTTTCTTGGGCAAGTCATTTAACCCAAACCTCAGTTTCCTTATCTGTGAAATGGGGCTAGTAATAGCACCTATCTCCCAGGGTTGTTGTGAGGCTCAAATGATCATCTGTGAAGTGCAGGGCATATAGGCGGCCCTTAATAAATGCCTGTTACCTCCCCTTCTCCCCCACTCCCACTTCTAATTCCTCTTCCTCTGAGAAGACAGAGCTGACAGGAGGAGACCAGCATCTGGGAAATGTGCTATATCTTCCCTGGAAGTTTAGATCCTGCCTTTTCTCTCTCTTCTCATAGCCTTGATTGGCTGCTGCAGGGAGCCCTTGCCTGGAAAAGGGCCACATCACCATCCAAGGCAACCCCCTAGATCTCCAGCATCCTCGGGGAGTTCCTGTCTAAAACCTGGGGAGAGACAGCCAGAAGTCTGGGGGAATCCTCAAGGTGACATTAGTAATGGGTGAGAAAGAACCAAAGCCACTGTGAGGGGAGGTGTCTCCCACAGCCTGCCCAGCAGTAGATGACTGCACGACTGGCAGGAGCATGGGGAATAGGGGATAGGAGAATCGGGGAGTAGGGGCTTCAAATCCCATCACAGGTACTTCCCAGCTGTGTGGCTCTGGGCAAGTCATTCAACTTCTCTCAGCCTCAGTGTCTTCTCCAATAAATTAGGAATAATAACAGCACCTACCTCACAAGGTTGTTGAGAGATTCTAAGCATCCATCTTATTTGTGGAGGCCTCACAAGGTGAAAGACATCTCACAAATGTCAGAGGCAGGATTCACATCCAGTTCCTCGGACCCCTCTGAGTCCCAAGTCAGTATATTTTCCCTTTTAGCATATCCATGTTATGAGCTGTTTATACTAGAAAGCGCTTGATATGAATTATTATTATCATCGTTATTTTCATTGTTATTATCATCATCATTCTAGTTGGCTAGAGCTGTGGGAAGGAAGGGGGCATTTTAGCACTGGTGTCAAGGAAAAAGATGGAAGTGAAGGCTGTGTGGAGAGGGCAACCGGTTGTCGAAGCAAAGATTCAAAGCAGAGAATCTAATTCCACAAATAGTCCTTCATCTGTCACCTACTATAGACCAGGCACTGGGCTAGGAATTATCTATCAGTGGGGTCAAGCTCAAATGGGAAGGAGCCTTAAAACCCTACCTAAGGATCCCTGTGGGCCACCTAGAAATCATATATTACTATCATCTGGCTTCTAGTATTTCTTTTGTTAAACATTTCTCAGTTATATTTTAATCTGACTTACCTACTTGGGAGTGCCAAAACAAAGTGTTTGACACTTCCCATACAATGTCTGGAAATACTGCTACTACTATTACTACCATTATTACAACTACTCTTAATGTAGATGGGAAGAGTAGAACCCTGACAAAGCTCTTCTCTCCCCCTAGCCCAAGATGTATATAGAACATAAGGAGCAGAGAAAGAAGTATTCATCTAAAGTCTAAAGATATCTATAAATTTCTTTAGACTTAGATTAATGCTTCTCTCTTTATATACATGTACATATGTATTTATATGTATGAATTTATACATCTTTATTAATCTGTCTACCCATCTATCTATTTATCTATCAATATGTCTATCTGTCCACCCATCCACCTGTCTATCCATCCATCCATCCATCCATCCATCCATCCATCCATCCATCCATCCTTCCATCCATCCATCCATGCATCCATCCATCCATCCATGCATCCATCCATCCATCCATCCATCCATCCACCCATCTATCTACCCATCTGTCTGTCTGTCTATCTATATCTCTAAATATCTCATCTATCTGTCTGTCTATTCATCTGTCCATTCATCTGTCTGCCTATCTATATACCCATGTTACTCCTTTATGAAGTACAAAAAAGCTCTGATTGCACTGGAACAGGACCCTAGCCTTTGGCTGGACTAAATTTGATCACACTCTGTAGTTAGTTTAGGCAGGAGTCAGAAATTGAAGAATAAATGACTCTGTGACATTGAGTCTCCCTTTACTTCTCTTTCTCCCTTTAGCACTATCAACCATGGCAATTCGCAGGAAGTTAACCCATCCAATTCAAGAGATCTCAGTTAAAGAGCTAGTGAGAAAGTTGAGATACATCCAGTACAGATATGTGCTCTTTATGGAGATACTGACAGAAAGTTGTAGTGTGCTAACCAGGAAAGAGGGACAACTAAGTGGTTCAGTGGCAGAACACTAGGCCTGGAGTCAGGATGACCTGAGTTCAGATCCAGCCTCAGACACTGACTAGCTGTGTGACACTAGGCAAGTCATTTAACCTGTATTTGCCTTAATCCACTGAAGAAGGAAATGGCAGACCCCTCCAGTATCTTTACCAAGAAACTCCCTAGATGATACTGTTGTACTATGGTCAGTGGGATCATACAGAGTCAGACATAACTGAACAAGAAACCAGAAAGTAGTTTCAAGTGTTTAGACCTCAGTAGAGAAGATTGCTGAGAGCTCCAAGAGACAACTAGAGGCAACCTGAAATTGTGAATCCTGGTGTATAGAGGAGCAGAAGCCAGCTGAAAGAATTGTATAACAGAGACATTACAACCATGGGGAAACAGTGTAAGGATTTCACAGGGAAAGGAAGAACTCTAGAGCCCTCTAAGACCAGAGGCATGAGTTATCACGGTCTTTATGTGTATCGCAACTACTGTACTCTGTACCCATTTTTTTCATGGATTATATACATATACATACATATATATATATATATATATATATTTGTGGAAGAATTCACTCCAGCTTTATAGTGAGAATGCTTTGCTAAGGTTCTTACTATGTGATATTAGTAAATGACTTTGCTTTGAACTAATTGTATCTACTGCCTGACTACTAAGAAGAAACTCTATCAGTTGGGGCTCACTCATGAGCAATATAGTTCTAGAATCATAGGGTTCCCTAAAACTTGAGAGTAGCAACCTCTCCTTGGAATTCCAACTCATGATTGTGAATGCAAGTTGGGAGAATAACCTAAAGGAGATGCTGCCAATGTAGGTCAGCAACTATTCTGCAACCCATGGTCTCATAGAGTTACCTGGGGAATTGAGAGATTAAGTTATTTGTCTGGGATCATACAACCAATGGCAATAAGGTGGCACAGCGAGTAGAGCACCAGGACTAGAGAAAGCAAGACTCCTCTTCCTGATTTCAAATCTAAACTCAAATACTAGCAGTATGATCCTGGGCAAGTCACTTCACCCTGTTTGCCTCAGTTTCCTCATCTGTAAAATGATCTAGAGGAGGAAATGGCGAACCACTCCAGTATTTTGCCAAGGAAACCTCAAATGGGGTCACAAGGAATTGGGCACAACTGAAAAACAACTGAATACCACCTCTGATAATCAGTATGTGTCAGAGATGGAGTTTAAACTTCCCGATTGGAAGCCAGCTCTCAGTTCAAGTTTATGCAGTATTTTAAGATTTCCAAGCGTTTTGCAAACATTCTCTTAATTGAATGAAGGTAGGCTTCAAAGATGAGATTAGCTGGGGGCCACAAGGAGACCAATGGGGCAGAAGTCCGGTTTGTCTTTGATTGCCTCATCTTCTGGAGGGATGAGATTCTCAACGACTGTGTGAAGAAAGTCAGTTTGGGTAGATTCTATGAATCTGGGAAGAGCCTGGTCTAGTCCTGGTGGCTGTTTATGTGTTGATTAAGAATCAGCTTAACTAACCCCGGAAAGCCTCTTCACCAGAGGAATGGCTACCATGGAGACCAGTGGATTTTAGCCACAGCATCTGCTAACAGTATGGCTGTCATCAGCATCTGTGGAGGGAGCGCCCATTCCAATGAAGGAATAGCCTTTTGGACTATTAAAGGCATTTCTTAGCTAAGCTGAGAGCAGATCCCATAACTACCTGCTGGATAGACCCAGCACATGGTTAAAATTTTTTGAAACAAATAAATAAGTTTTCAAGGCTCATTTTTGGAGACCAGATTATTATTCCTTATTCTCTTTTCCCAGGATGCAGTTGGCCGTTGCTCTTGGTCTTTTTCCTTCCCATTCCTCCTGGGCTTGAGAGCTTGGGGTCAGAAGTTCTCCCCAAGGTCAGGACAGCCTTCCCCAAGGAATACATTTTGCCATCCTTCCTGCCAATCAGACAAAAGGAAAGGGGGAGAAACAGCCGGCCTAGGATGCCGGGCCCAGACTGAAGTCACATCCTCTCCAATGGCATGTTTTGATAGTTGCTCTAACTGCCCCTCCCCTTAGTTTTACACTCAGGCCCTTTCTTCCTCCTATCGCTTTTCCCCAGCCAGTTTCCTTGAATCATTTCTGGCAACTGCTTATATCTGTGCTTCCCCACCAGGTGCCCGTCCTCTGATCGGGAACTGCCCCACTTGCCAGTCAACTTGTCCCACACCCACCTTCTCCCAGTTCCTCCTTGTCCTCAAGAGTGGGGACCCCCTCCTCCTCCTCCCAGAGACATCGAAGGCAGAGAAAAGAGGTGGGGCTGCTTGAATCCTCATCGGAAGACTTATTAAAAGCTTGCATCTTTTTCTGTTTCATTGGCACCCCCTCCAAGAGGGATCTTTGGTCTCTGGACTCTCCTTTTCCTTCCAACAGAGAAGTGGGTCCATTCTTGGTAGAGTCAAAGATTTAGACTTAGAAGGGTTCTCGGGATTCACTTTCTCAGTGATTTTCCCAGTGGTCCAACTAGTGAGCGGCAAAACTGGATGGTTGGCTTTGGACGGAGGCTCTTTCCACCATGTGCCTTCCTCTCCAATGAAGCACAGAACATCAGAGCTGGAAGGGCTGCCATGGCCCCTCCAATATAGCTCCTCTCTGAACAATCACCCCACTCTAACAACCCTGACAAATGGCCATCGCGCCGATGCCGGAAGACCTCCAGCGAGAGGAGGTTCACTGCCTCCATGTCCCATCTGGATGGTTCTAAGTGTCTGAAAGTTTTCCCAGACACTGAGCCTAAATTTGACCCTCTCTCGGCAACTTCCATTCCTTAGTTCTGGTCCAGGAACCCTCTGGGGCCAGACAGAGGGCATCTAAGTCCTCTTCTCCATGACAATCTTGCCAATTTTTTTTTATTTTTTTAAACCCTAATATCATATATATATACATATCCTTCTATATTAATTTTTTATTTGTTAAAGGGCTAGGCAATGGGGGTTAAGTGACTTGCCCAGGGTCACACAGCTAGGAAGTGTCTGAGGCCAGATTTGAACCCAGGACCTCCCGCCTCTAGGCCTGGCTCTCCATCCACTTAGCCATCCAGCTGCCCCCAATCTTTCCAATTTTTAAAGATAGCTATTAACCGGTGGTATAGTGGATAGAGCACAGTGCCTGGGGGCAAGAACACCTGAGTTCCAAAACAGCCTCAGATACTTACTAATTGGATAAGTCCTTTAACTTCTGTTTGACTCAGTTTCCCCATCTATACAATAGGATAAAAATAGTGCCTACTTTCCAAAGTTGCTGTGAGGATTAGAAGAAATCTTATTTGTAAAGTGCTTAGCACAGTGCCTAGCACACAGTAGGCATTCCATAGATATTAGCTATTATTCTGCTTCTCCTGAGTTTTCTCCTCTCTGTTTATTTGAACTAAGCCTTACACGTCAAGAGTTTCTATCATTCTTGTACCCTTTTCTGGACTCTGTGTAGCTCATTAATATTCTCCTGAAAATGGGGCACCCAGAACTGAATGGGACACGCTAATATTACTTTCAACTTTTCAAGGACCAGGTGTGATGACACATATCTATAATCCCAGCTGCTAGGGAGGTGGAGGCTGGGGCATCTCTTGAGCGTGGAAGCTCTGAGTAGCTTCAGGATTGGGCGTCTCCGCTGGGTTTGGCATTTCTCTGGTGGACCTCTAGAAGCAGAGGGGCCCCAAAATTGCCTAAGGAGGGGCACATGAGCCCAGGGCTGGAAACGGAGGTCAAAGCTCCCTGGCCAGAGTGGCACCAGACCCAGAGCCCCTGTTCCTCCGGGCCAAGTAAGAAAGGACAACTTAGTCTTTAAGAAAAAATCCCAGGCACAAGATGTCATGTCATGTCACTCTCTCAAGTGACTCTCCCTTACTTCTGTTTGCTCTTCATGTCCTGGTAAAAACATACCTTTCTAGTCTTGTGATACACCAGTTCTCTCCACACGAATTTTTTTTTAACCTTCTGTCTTAGAATCGATACCGTGTATTGGTTCTAAGGCAGAAGAGTGGTAGGGCTAGGCTACCACTAGGTAGGTAGGTAGGGGTTAAGGGACTTGCCCAGGGTCAAATAGCTAGGAAGTATCTGAGGCCAGATTTGAACCCAGGACCTCCTGTCTCTAGGCCTAGCTCTCCATCCACTGAGCCACCCTGTTGCCCCCCACAAATGCTTATCGACTATTGGACACTGCATGATCCAGTGACATTGGCCTTCTTATAGACCCTCATCTACAACACATTGGTTCCCATTTTTTAGGTCTTTGCACTGGCTGCCATTAGTTGAAATACTTACATACTTATATATTAAGGTTGTATTACTAGATGATAAAGAAAGGGCAAGAAGAGAAGAGAAGGGAAAAGAAGGGAAGAGAAGGGAAAGGAAGGGAAGGAAGGGAAAGGAAGGATGGGAAGGGAAGGGAAGGAAGGGAAGAGAAGGGAGAGGAAGGAAAGGGAGAGGAGGGGAAAGGAAGGGAAGAGAAGGGAGAAGGGAAGGGAAGGGAGGGAAGGGAAGAGAAGGGAGAGGAAGGGAAGGGAAGGAAGGGAAGGGAAGAGAGAAGAAGGGAAGGGAAGAGAAGGGAAGGGAAGGGAGAATAGAAAAGATGAAGGGAAGGAGAGGGAGAAATGGAAGAGGAAGGAAAAAAAAGAAAAGAAGTTGAGACAAAGGGATAGACTGGAGGAAAAGATGAAATGTTATGTAATGGAAAGACTAGACTTGGGGTTTGAATCCCAGCTCCAACTCTTATTATCTGTATGAACTTGGACAAATCATTCGACCGCTCTGAGTCTCAGTTTTTCCTGCTATAAAATGGGAATATATGTTCTCACCATACCCCACCTGACTAAAGGGAGAACAGCACTTTGTAAACATTCAAATGCTTTAGAAATGTCACTTGCTGTGAACTTCAGGGCCATACCATGTGAACTTTGAGTTATTGCATTTCCTGAATGATAATCCCAACTTTCTCTCAGGAATCCTTTCCTCTGCCGTACTTTGGTGAGTGACAAGGTTGGCATGCAGTCAGCCAGTGAGTCAGGAGGAATACCAGTCTGTGTCCACAAGTTTGGAAGTATTCTAATTGACAGAGAGCAAGATTAAGCTGATAAACTGTATAGATACATACCTAGGGTAAGGAGGGCCTGACTTTGCCTCAGGCTACCAATATTTAGAGGGGATAAAAATGTTTGTTCTCCATCAACTTATTCCGAAGTTATCAAGAACAAGTAGTTAAAATAGAAAGACATCAGATGACTTTCCAAAACATTATCTTTGAGCTACTGCAGAGATTAATCCCATCTCCCATTCCATGGAATTTTTCTGAATTATTGTATTATTTTCACGTTATACCATCCTTACCTTCTCCTGCCTCTTGACTGAAGTCACTAAGCATTGGGTTCTTATCAACGTCTTCATACAACTTCCTGAACACCGTTTCATCCACATCGATCAATGTCAATTCGTGTGTAAGTCAAAACTATTTTCATGCCTTCGTGATCATTAGTACCAAAATATACGATGATCACAAACAATGACCTTAACCTTAGGTAAGCCAACTCCTCTTTTCGTTTCTCTAAGGCATATTTACTAGCTGTCCTTCCATCTAGCTGCATCTTCCTTCTGATTACATTTATATCAAGAATGTCTGATATTCTTCAACTCCTTCAAAAATCAATATGGCCCATGGTTGGTCACTGGACGAGGACCTCTCACTTAGAATACCAACCATCAAGTTAAAGTTTGCTGGTGATACCTATTCTTGCTCCACTTTGTCCCCGTCTCCTGAAACTCAAGTGGGAAGGGGGCCGTAGAGGACCGAGCACATTTGTTCCTTTTCCTTGTTTCTGCTTTGGACAAAAAAATTCCATCATCAGGTAGCTAGCCAGGTGGTGATCCTCCTGTCATTAATTAGGCTAGGTTGGGCTTCAGAAAACAGACTCAGCCTGCTACTGGGGCCACCCTTGAAGTCTTTCCAACATGGAAGAAGTTGTCTAAACTTGTGGGACACTAGTGTAGCCTTCAAGAGTCCAAGGTCACATCAGTGCTACAATGGGACATTTGAATCAAACTTTGTGGAGAAAGAAATGAGGGAAGCCAAATAAATGTAGATTATCTTGGAATTTCACATCCTTATATCATGACTATTTTCTTTAAAAAAATAATTGGTAGGCACTGGGCACAATGAGTACCAATAAAACCATAAAGAATGACATTGACTATATTTTAATAGGCAGGAAAAGACTTGTTACTGATGAGGGAGTTATCTGAGTCAGCTATTTGTGTATCCTCAGAGCTAAAAGCAGAATTAATAGGAAAGAAAGACCAATGGAAAATAGATACTGATCAACAATTAGCATGAGATTTGACCCCCAAATTTTTATATATATATTTATTTTTTAATTTTAATTTGGAATATTTTCCCATAGTTACATGTTTCATGTTCTTTCCCTCTCCCCCAAACCCCCCTACTCCCCCTGATGTAGCCAACATACAATTCCACTGGGTTTTACATGTATCATTGATTAAGACCTAATTCCATATTATTGATAGTTGGACTAGAGTTATCATTTAGTGTCTACATCCCCAATAATATCCCCATCAGCCCATGTGATCAAGCAGTTGTTTTTCTTCTGTGTTTCTCCTCCCACATTTCTTCCTCTGAATGTGGCTCGTTTTCTTTCTCATAAGTCCCTCAGCCTTGCTCTGGATCCTTGCATTACTGCTAGTAGAGAAGTCCGTTATGTTCGATTGTACCACAGTGTATCCGTCTCTGTGTACAATGTTTTCCTGGATCTACTCCTTTCACTCTGCATTAGTTCCTGGAGGTCATTTCAGTTCACATGGAATCCCTCCAGTTCTTTATTACTTTGAGCACAATAGTATTCCATAACCAGCAGATAACACAATTTGTTCAGTCATTCCCCAATTGAAGGACATTCCCTCATTTTGCCACCACAAATAGTGCAGCTATAAAGATTTTTGTACAAGTCTTTTTCCTTATTATCTCTTTGACCCCCAAATTTTTAAACCCAAATTATTGAAAATTTTAAAATGGGAGATGGATAACAGAAATGACACTGATACCAAGTGTAATAAATTGACTCAGAAGTTTAACTGATATAAATTAATTGCCACAACAAGGAGACCAAAAGAGCCCAGAAAGTGCCTTAGTGACCAAATATCTAACTTACTTGCCCAAACAAAGAGCAATGGCTGCCCAAAGGGGACAGCTGGTTTAGTGGATAGAGTGCCAAGTCTAGAATCGAGAAGTCTTTTTTTTTTCAGTCATATCTGACTTTTGTGACCCCATATAGGGTTTTCTTGGCAAGGATACAGGAGTGATTTGCCATTTCCTTCTCCAGCTCGTTTTACAGAGGCAAACAGAGGTAAACAGGATTAAAGTGACTTGCCCAGGATCACACAGCTAATAAGTGTCTAAGGGCAGATTTGGACTCAGATTCTCCTGACTCCAGGCCTGGGACTCTATTCACTGAACTACTTAGCTGCCCTGAAATATCTGATGTCCTGGGCTGTTGTGAAGATCATTGTGAAAATATCTGTGAAGCATTTAGCATAGTTTGGAGGGGCAGGATTATGGAGGGAAGGCTTATTTTTAGCTAGGTGGCATGGGTGGATAGAGCACTGGTCCTAGAATCAGGAAGATGTGAGTTCAAAATCTGGACTTAGACATGTTCTAGCTGTATGACTCTAGATAACTCACTTGACCTTTGCCTGCCTCAGTTTCCTCAATTGTAAAATGGGGTGATAACAGCAGCTACTTCACTGAGTTGTTGTAAAGAACAAATGAGAGAATATTTGTAAAAAGTGCTTAGTTCCTGTCATAAATAGTAGGTACTACATAAATGCATATTCTCTTCCTCTTCTCAAAATGTTACCAAGTTACATTATTAATTTTTCTGGAAAATCTTACAGAGAAGCAGATAATGGGCAGTTTTGAGCAGTGTCATCATCGTCTAAGGCTGAAGGAAACAGTGGAGGCTCAACCCAGTCCAAGGAAATCTTGGCAAGCTTGGTGGATGGTAGGCAAAGCCACCCTTAAGGATTAAAAGGAAAGAAATACTCCAAAGAGAAGGAAAATGGGAAAGATTGACAAAATCCATTCTAGTAATGTGTTACATAATCCCAAATTGGCCTGGTATGAATAATGACTGAAGGATATACAGGATTCCCAAAAGTCCTAGAGGAGCTTTAAGTTTTAATTATTTAAAGAGGCTATTTTAAGTTTGAGAGAGACTAAGACTTTTGTACTTTAAGGCTCTCTATCTACATTGCTCCATTGATCCTCACAATGATTCTATAAGGGAGGCAGTACAAGTAGTATTTCTCCCATTTTACATATGGGGAAACTGAGGCCAACAGAAATTAAGGGACTTGCCCAGGTCATTCAACTAGGAAGTGTCTGAGGCAGGATTTGAACTTGGGATTTCCTGACTCTGTCTCTAGCATGTGACCTGTTGTTTTACACTGCCTCTGAGCCTGGTGCTCAGAGGAAGCAAGTGGTACCTGCTGGAGTATAGACCTCTATTTGGGGGACCCATGGTTCCTGCTAGAATTATGGAACTGGGTTAATGATTGTCTTGGCAAGTATTAGCACCAGCCAGTTTAGTTGCCTAGAACCTTCTGTGTGAGTCTCTCCCTTGCTCGACATTTTCCCATGTTCTATCTCCTTGTGAATAAAGTCTAGAAAATGGCCTCTTGTCATTTAAGCTGTGTGGTTTTTAAGGGAGCAAGAAAGTGCCATAAGATATGATGGAAAGAAGAAAGGGAAAGGAGACCTGTGATTCTGAAGCAGCC
>NC_058131.1:18901192-18912309 GCF_016433145.1 Gracilinanus agilis | reverse complement strand
TCTTCCTTCCTTCTTCCCTTCCTTCCTTCCTTCCTTCCTTCCTTCCTTCCTTCCTTCCTTCCTTCCTTCCTTCCTTCCTTCCTTCCTTCCTTTCTTTGTTTTTCTCTTTCTTTGTTTCTCTCTCTCTCTTCCCCCCCCCCCCCCACCCCACCGATGTACATAGAAAGTAGGGAACTAGACTTGTTCTTGGCACCAAGCAAGTTAGGCTGCTGGGCAGAATTTTCCGAGTGAAAATCAAATCAATCAATACGGCAGGAGAACATGGCAATGAGTAATGATTGTGGAAAGGTAAGTTAGAGCCAGGTTGCGAGGGCTTCATTCTGCCTGGAAATTGTCCACCAAAGTACACGTTGTTTCCCAGGCTGCCTGATAAGTCCTTTGGGATAGGACTGTGAACCTTCCAGAGTCAGCCTAATTAGCCATAAAGACAAGCATTCTGTCTCCTTCTTCTGACCAGACCAGGAAAGGTGCCAGTCTCTGAAGAGGCGAGGTCCTGCCAAGAGCCTCCCTTCCCGTGGGGCATCACTGATCTGAGGCGATTTCCTTCCAAGCAGTTTTGGAAGCAGCCGGGCCCTGCCCTGACAAGTTGGCCTCAATCAATGGAGGAAAAAGACCCAAGAACTCCACCTTCCAGGAAGGGCCTCCGGGAAAGTATGTCCACACATTCTTTAGGTCCCTATAGCCGCCTCTAAGTGGAAAAGGAAAACCCTTCCTAAAGTTTTCAGCCCATGTGGTCCTCCGAGGTCTAAGAGCATTGCTCTGGGAAGGGGGACGCCAAGGATTACAGCTATTGGCCCGGCCTACAGTGAAAATAAAGGGCTCTTGACTGCTATGATTTGGAGCTTTGGAGATCACAGGGGCCAACTTTCTTTCATTTTATAGGTCTGCCCAAGGCTTTATCCTTAATATCCATTTTATTCCAATACTTTTACCTCAACATAAAGAGCTCTTTTTTGGTTAATCCTCTTTTAAATTTTTTTTAATTCGATGAATTAAAAAAAAAAACACCTTAATATAGAACGTGAATTCGACAAGGCTGCCATCTAATGAGATTGATTTTCTGACACGACAAGAACATCCGTGTGACTAATTAAATGTGCTTGATGACATTTTTAGCTTCAGCTAATTTCTGTAGATAAAATCTCCTAATTCAGTGATGGGCAAACTTTTTAAAGAGGGGCCAAAGGAAAGGAAATGTTCATCTGTCAGTCTGTTTCTAAGGCAACTCTTTCGAAGTTTCATTGTATTGTATCCTACTTGTTGTGTTCGTCAGATTAGGAATAATGTCATGCAGCCGGATAGAACATATCACACTGTCCTAACTCATCAGTTATTTGAAGTCTCCATCTAGATCAGGGGTTCCCCAACTTTTTTGGCTTACCGCCCCCTTTCCAGAAAAAAAATATGACTTAGCGCCCCCTGTCACATACTATCACGGCCCCTTTACAGTTATTCACCGCCCCAAAATGCACCTGTGGTCATCACTGCTGCCCTGCATCGCTGCAGCAGCCACCAGGGGGCGCTGGCGCCCACTTTGGGAATCACTGAGCTAGATTCTGTTTATTTGTTGATTTCCATTCATTGGGTTGGCATGATTGTAGGGATTGATGGGAAGAGAAATGATCGTTGTAAAGTGCTTTGCAAACCGTAAAGTACTACCGAAATGGTAGCCGCTGTCATTATGATTGCTGTAACGTTAATGTGCCCCAATCCTCCAAAGAGTTTGCGATCCCACCAAAGTTGGGCATCTCTCCAGTCATGCAGACCAGAGTCCTTCCATGTCTGCCCATCTTATGTGCCTCCCATCCATGTTCTCTTTTAAGCTCATTCATTGTTGGAGGGCCACCCGAAGGGGTGGGGGAATTCCTGGAGTTCTCTAGACACCCCGAGGGGTCCAGTAGAGTATCAGAATTGCTTCTTGACAATTTTTAACTCCACGTGCCTCGATGAAGAAACTGAGGCCTGTAGAGGTGAAATGACTTACCCAAAGTTACACAGCTAGTGTGTGTACCAAAGGCAGAATTTGAACTCAGATCTTCCTGCTTCTAGGTCTAGGGGACCCTTGAGGCTGGGAAACCAACCAGAAGGCTGCTGTGATGAGCCAAGTGGGAAGGGATGAGGCCCTGGATCAGAGGGGAAGGCAATGACAGAGGAGAAAGGGGGGGGGTGTTTGAGAGATGCTGTAAAGGTAAAATCAAGGCCCAAACCAAGGCCACCACCAGCACTCCTCAAATGAAAAAAAAAAATTCTTAGAACAAACATGCTTAATTAACCAAGCAAAACAGACTCCCACATTGGACGTGTCCCAAAATGTCAGTTTTGTGCTGCATACGGAGTCCAGGACGCCTTCTGCTTTCTCCCTAAATGTCCCTTTGAAGTGGGTCTTTGGCTGCCTCAAGGTGGGGCAAAGCTTGGAGGTGGGGTGGTCCCGGGCCACGGAGAGTAAGTGGTCCTCAGACACAGAGACAGTTTTCAAAGAGGAAACAGCTTTATCCCAAATAAAGCCCCCCCTGTGTTATCCGTCCCCAAGCAGCCCTTCCCTCCCAGGGTTATTGTGGAGACAAAAGGGGATCGTGCTGGTAAAGTGCTTGGCAAACCTTCCACACTAGCTCCCGGGGCGAGGGGCTGCAGCTGCCTTCAGCCTCCTGGGTGCTTCCCTCCATTCCCCTTTGGGTCACCTGCAATTCTGAGCGCTGTGAGCCGGGGATGTTCCAGGAGTCCGGGGGCACCCTTGTGTGACAAGGTACAGGGAACAACTTGAGCTCTTTGAAAGATCTCAAAGCACTCTGTAGTGAAACAAACACGGTCTGTCCCATTCCTTTGTAATTTGGGGCCACGCATTGTCCATTGGCCGTGATGTATCTCATGTATTCGGTCATCCTTTGTTCCCGTGAGCAACGTCTTCCTGACACAGACCAGAAGAATGCTGGGATCACGTTGGCCATCTTGGATCTCCAAAGGGTCAGGTCCTACCTAGGATCTGGAGTCCCGATGACAAGGTGGAATAAAGTATAAATGGGGATAAGTGGGGGTGTGGGTGGGGACACTTGAATACGCTGCCCTGAGAATTATGGTAGCTGACATTTATAAAGCTCTATAAAGTTTACAGACAGAATCCTGGGGTGTAGGGCGGTTATTATCCTCATTTTATAGATGAGGAAATAGAGGCAGATGGAGGTTAAGTGACTTGCCCAGGGTCACATGGCTACAACCCTGGGAGGTCAGGGCTTTTATAATCCCTGTTTAAGAGTTGGGGAAATTGAGGCAGGCAGCAGTTAAGTGACTTGCCCAGGGTTACACGACTAAAACTAGTAAGGGTCTGATGTCAACTCTGAACTTGGTTTTTTCTAAGTCCAGGTTCACTGCTCTCTCCACTGGGCCACTCTCTTGATGGTATATAGTATTAGAAGAAAATTGGGTCCCAGGCTCCCCCTGACTTTTTTTCCTTTCCCATATTCCCTTTCAGACTAGAGTTCAGTGTCCACCTGGGGTTCACCACTTCCCCGCTTCCTCAACCAGTCTCCTCGCTCCTTCTTGGACACATTCATTGACTCATCTGCTCTCTCTCCTTCATTCTCAGTGGCTTCTTCCAAGCTCCTTCTTCCTTCTCTTGTCTTGTTCAACTTGTCTTGTTCAACCACTGAGATTGTGGCCAAGTTGGCAGAGAGAACTTTGGAGGTGGAGGTGAGGAGGGGCACGTTCCAGGCACAGAGTCTGGACTTTGTTGGTGCCTGCAGTGGAACCGACTAAAATGTGCTCATATCGCTCCCCAATTCCTTCTCCCATCCCCTCCTTGTGGATAACGCCCCCATCTAACACATCATATGTTTTATGACAATGGAGTCTCCTGGAAAAACCCTGAAGTTGGAGCTGGGGGAGACCAAGAACTTGGGTATCCCCTTCCACTCTTGCTAGCTGAGGGACCTTACCTTCATTGAAACTCAGTTTCCTCATCTGTAAAATGGGAACAATGAAACTTAGAACCATCCAGGGTAGCTGTGAGGTTCCACTAAGATAATGAATGTTAATGCATTTTGCAGTCCTTCAAGCCCTACAGAAATGTGAGCTCATTGAATATTCCTGTTCCAGTGCACCCTCATGTGATTTTCCTGATCTGAAATACACTCCCCTCCACTTCTCTCTTTGTCTTTCCAAATACACTCCAGTGTGCAAGGCCCTCTTCTCCCATGAAGCCTTCCCTGACTACTCCACTGCAAAGGGATTTCAAATTCTTCTGAAATCCTGTGACACTTATAACCTAATGGGGGGAGTATATGATATTATAATTAGAGATTGTACTATGGGATATTAGATATATAGAGCATATATTACTTTGGGGTCAGCTAAATGGTATAGTGGATAGAGTACTGGGCCTGGAGTCCAGTTCAAATCCAACTTACTAGCTGTGTGACCCTGGGCAAGTCACTTAACTCTATTGGCCTCAGTTTCCTCAACTACCAAGTGAACTGGAGAAGGAAGTGGCAAACCACTCCAGGATCACAGCCTGGGTCACATGCCTGAAAAATGACTAAACAACAATATATTACCCATGTGAATATTATATATGAAAGACACAGAAATATATGTCTCTGTGGATGGATATGTAATCTATATCCATACATGCATGCAAACACACATATACATATTAGCAAAGGGAGGAATATCAGAAACTACTCAACAAAAATCCTCTTCCCATTTTTTCAACATGAGAAATCTGGGGCCCAGAGAAGAGAGATCATTCACCTCAAATCCTCAGAATCATTTCCTTCTTCAATAAGTGTTCATTAAGCGACAGATCTCTTGACCTTTAATTCACTGCACTTCCCGCTAGGCTATACTGCCTCTATCCTTAACCACTGGGAAACCTCATTGCTCTCTTTCTCTCTCCCTCCCCGCATCTCATCCTGGTTTTTTTTTTTTTTTCATTTTAAAAATGTATTACATCAAAAACAACAACAACAACAAAAACAAAACCAAATGAATAAAAACAACAAAAAAACCACAATCAAACCTAAAATCCATGCCAACCCAAAGATACAAGAAGGTCATAATCCAGGCTCTCATGTCTAACCCAGGACACGTTCCTCCCCAAGCCCTTCCTCTCAGGCTGGGTCAGAGGCTCCCTGGTGAGAAGTGGGTAGCTCCAGCAGGAAGGGAAGGCTGCCCTAAGAGAGAAAAACGATCCTGGTGTGGAGGATGATGGAAAAAGTTGGCCCAACCCCGAATCCAAGCTGGGGACTTGGGCAGCTCATAGTCTCCCTCTTCCCCAGGGAAGAAAGAGATGCTAGAATTCCTCAAAACTGGCAGCGCTGAGAGGTAGAGCCAAAGGGGGCAAGCTGGGAGGAGGGGAAAGAAAGGTATATGCCAGGGATAAGTACCAGACGTCTCCTTCCCTCTAAGGGCAGCTCCAGGGAGAAGAGAGGAGCTGTGAAACCCTGTTCCTGGGAAAGAAACAGCCACCTCTAGGGGCAGCTGGGTAGCTCAGTGGATGGAGAGCCAGGCCTAGAGACGGGAGGTCCTGGGTTCAAATCCGGCCTCACACTTCCCAGCTGGGTGACCCTGGGCAAGTCACTTGACCCCCATGGCCCACCTTTACCACTCTTCCACCTAGGAGCCAATACACAGAAGTTAAGGGTTTAAAAAAAAAAAAGAAAAGAAAAAGAAAAAGAAACAGCCACCTCTGGTCAACCAAGCAGGAAATGAGCTTCTCTGGCCTTAGAAAGCTTTGGCACTAAACGGGGGGCAGGATACTGGAACGGCACAGAGTTGCCATAATCTGGGTCTTTCCAAATCTGTTCTATAGGCGCGCGTGTGTGCGTGTGTGCGTGTGTGCGTGTGTGTGTGTGTGTGTTGGGGGAGAGGTAGGGGAAGGAGAGGCAATGGTCATCCTTTGTTGGTCCTCAACCCTATAGGGAATCTGCACGTCTGGCAAGGAGTCATGAGTGAGACAACAAGCCCAAGTCGGGGGTGGGCAGGGCTGGGGGTCTCCTTCCTTTTCTGAGACTCCTGCCGTCTGCAACAGGCGTATAAGGGTTGCGGCCATCAGTTCCCCTTCCCGTAGAGGCCTCTGGTTTCCATGTCTGCTTGGTAGCTCTTTCCCCAACGCTGGCCTCTGCTCCTCGGGCTCAGAAAGGGAACTTAAAGGGGGCCGCACCAAACCTGCCCCTTCTGGGGGTTTTCACACGCTGGCTGGCACTCGGATGATGGCCCTGGAAGGCCTTGCCCCTAAAATGGCTGGGGCCTGTGTAGAGGAGGGGCCCTTGGCCAGATTTTCTTTCTCAAGAGGCTCCGAGTAGGGGTTCCCCTTCCTCAGGACAGCACTGGCGCGTCGTGTTCCTACGGGGACCCTACTGAGACCCTAATGGCCCATGGCTGGTTCTTTGGGTCCAAATGACAGCGTCTTCATTTATCATTTCCCTCTCCTGCCTCTCTGACTGCTCCTGCCTGGCAACAGTTTTGGGGTGAGGGAGAAGAAGGAGGCGGAGTGAAGGAGGGGAACGGAAAGGGCTGGAAAGGGGGATAAAAGGCCAAAGAAGCTCCGAGAAGAGCCGGTCAGAATCAGGGGCCGGGCGAGGCTCCAGCCAGAAGGGGTCAATCCCCAGGATGATCACCAGGCCCAGGGCCAAGAGCTTTCCAGGGGTGAAGATGGCCTGTGCTCGGGTGACCCGTCGGACACTCGCACAGTTGACCCACATGAGAAGCAATAAACAGGCGGCAGCCGGGAGTCGAAGCCGAGACTCTGGAGGACAGCAGGTGGGCAGGAGGGGCTGCAGCACATAAGTGGAGAAGGTGAGAGCGATGACCACCTGCCTGGTGGGGTGGATCACCAGCACGGCCATCCAAAGCCTCAGGAGGCCGGCCAGCCCTCCAGGGATGTCCTTGACGTAACAGTCGTCTCCTCCGGATTCAGGGAGGGTAACTCCAAGTTCAGCCTAGCACGAGGCACCCACGTGGGGCTGTGATGAGCCCACTTACAATCCACAGAATCAGAGCAAGGCCCACCGAGCCAGCATTCCCCAGAACACCCTTTGGTGAGACAAAAATTCCTGAGCCAATGATGTTCCCTGCAGCGATGCCGCAAGCACCGACCAACCCAATCTCTTTCTTCAATGCTACTCCACCCCCTTCAGAACCGGCATCTGGGCCAGGATCAGATTCGCTCCTGCTTGTGGGGTTCTTTTCAGCATTGTTTCGGTGCCTGGCCTTGGAATGAAATCAACCACTGAAATTTCCTTCCTCTGTCTGCCTATCTGTCACTATGTCTGTATGTCTTCCTTAGCCTTGCAAATAAGAAATGCTCTCAGGGCAGCTGGGTAGCTCAGTGGATGGAGAGTCAGGCCTAGAGACGGGAGGTCCTGGGTTCAAATCCGGTCTCAGACACTTCCCAGCTGTGTGACCCTAGACAAGTCACTTGACCCCCATGGCCCACCCTTACCACTCTTCCACCAAGGAGCCAATACACAGAAGTTAAGGGTTTAAAAAAAAAAAAGAAAGAAATGTCTTTTCCCTGAAACAACCCTTCCTCCTGGCCCTTTAAAAAAGGCACGTACCAGAAAAGAAAACCTTAAATTGCCATGACTACAGTTAGGCCACATTCTCTGTTCTAGGGTACCACCAAAGAAAGTGACTTAAAAAGGAGAAATAGGCATGTGTACAAAAGTAGAACTGTACCAGCTACTCTCTCTAGAAATCACAGAAGCGAGGAGATGCGCAGCTCTAGAACCAGGGCTGAGTTCTCCTCCGTTTACACAGGCAGCTGCTTCATTCAGAGGCACCAAAAAAGACAAGTTGAGATTCCACTTCAGCTCTCTCCTCTGACCGAAACCCAAATTGAGTTTTAGCTCAGCGCGGCTTCCCCTCCCGCCCCTCCCTTTTCCCTCCTGCTATGAGGGTAAGAGTACTTGAATACTTTTTTCCTTGACTGAGTCTTGGGGAAAAAGAAAAGAAATAAGACAATCCTCAGGTGCTTTCTTCTCTTTCAGAAAAACAGACTGCAGACACAGCCATTTTGCTCTAGATTTTGTCCCACAGGGTGTGGGTTTTCCTTTCTCCTTCCCTCTCCTCCCCTTCTCTTCCCTTCTCCAGCCTTCAGATTTTCCCCAATGTTCTCATTTATTCTTGTTAGTCTCTTTTCTTCCTGTCCTTGTTATGGGTTTTATTTTTTCTCTCTCTCTGTCATATAGCCTAGAGTTCTTCATCTCTATCTGCTTAGCTATAGGAGAGTAGCTTCTTCACGTGTCATCATCCTGTTTTTAGGGTTTTTCTGTCCCACTTTATCCCCACCTCAATCTGCAAAAAAAGTCCCATCTCAGGGGACAGCTGGGTAGCTCAGTGGATTGAGAGTCAGGCCTAGAGATGGGAGGTCCTGGGTTCAAATCTGGCCTCAGACACTTCCCAGCTGGTTGACCCTGGGCAAGTCACTTGACCCCCATTGCCCACCCTTACCACTCTTCTGCCTTGGAGCCAATACACAGTATTGACTCCAAGATGGAAGATAAGGGTTTAAAGAAAAAAGTCTCATCTGGGAGTCTTGGTCCCCAGAGGGTGGGCGGCCCCTTATCTCTCCTTGGCACATCTGCCAGCTGCTTCACTCCTCCCTGCCCGGTGGCAGCTGGAGATGGGAGATGGCCAGAGGCGGCCCCAGAAATGCTCAGCTGGGCAGGGGCTCCGGCTGCTGAGGCGGGCAGCTGTGCCTGTGTCTGGGAGATACAGTGAATTCTGCCATTTGCTGGGGGCAGGGAGGAGGGGCTGGAACATAGTGTCCCCACCTGAGAAGAAAGCCCCAGGCTCGAGCCATGCCTGCTGGGCTCTTCCTGGCGTCCGTCCCCTTCTCCGAGCTGTCGCTTTCGGAATCACCTTTGTGCCTTTTGGGCAGTGCGAGAGCAGTCTGTCTCCCCTCCAGGATGTCCCTGACAGCTAAAATGGATCTGGGCAGGGGCGCTATCAGACCCCGGAGTAGGGGATGGGCCCCCTCCTGAAGATGTCCTCTTGCTTCCCAGATTTCCAGGCATAAAGGGGCACAGTGAGAATGGCAACACCAATTAAGCGCCTACTGTATGCCAGACACTCTCCATAGCACTGGGGCCATGATAAAAAGCAAAAAGGGATCTCTGCCTTCAAGGAGGCCACATTCTACCGGGGGAGACAATACCCTAAAACTATGTACCCCACCAGTCTTGCAGAGGGGAAGGATGCTCATCTAGGAGAGAAGATAGAGTGCCTGGGGGCTGGGGGATGAGGGTGGGAAGGCCACCTGGAGGAGATGAGTCTGGAAGGAAGCCAGAGATCTGGGGGGCAAGATAATGACTTGCCCAAGGTCACTCTGCAGGTATGTGTCAGAAGCTGGTTCCTGCCTTGAAGGCTCTCTCTATCCATCTCACATTTGTGGACCTTTTATTTTGAATACCCTGTGGCAATGGAGATCCTAATGAACTCACCTGGGGTGTGTTATCTGCTCTGCCACTAACTCGAGGTATGACCTTGGTCAAGGGATGCCCCCCACCATCTGGGTCTCAGTTTCCCCCTCTGTATCACAGCATCTCACAGTTTGGACCTCAGAGGCTGCCTAATAACAACCTGTACTTGGAAAAAAGAAATTCAGCTGAGCAGACCCTTTCCAGCTTGGTCATCCTTTTCCTGGGAATCTATATATCAGTTTAATATAGTACAGGCTGGGAAAAGACTACAAAGGTCGCCTAGTCCCTTTGACCCATTTTACAGATGAAGAGATTGAGGTCCAAAGAGAATGACTCACCCAAAGTTCCACAGACAGTAAGTAATGAAATAAACATTCAAACCCAAGACCTCTGATGTCAAATCCACTGTCCTTTTTATTCTACTAAGATTCTACGGTCTGGCTGTGTGACCTTGGGCAAGTCACTTAACTCTCATTGCCTCACCCTTACCACTCTTCTATCTTGGACTATCAATTCTAAGACAGAAATGTTTAAATTTTTTTTTTTTAACCCTTACCTTCCATCCTGGAGTCAATACTGTGTATTGGTTCCAAGGCGGAAGAGTGGTAAGGGTGGGCCATGGGGGTCAAGTGACTTGCCCAGGGTCACACAGCTGGGAAGTGTCTGAGGCCAGATTTGAACCCAGGACCTCCCGTCTCTAGGCCTGGCTCTCAATCCACTGAGCTACCCAGCTGCCCCCAGAAATGTTTAAAATTTTAAAAATAGATCCTATGGTCAATTGTTCCTAAACATTTAGTAAGCGCTTACTATATGCCAGACACTGTCCTGACTATGAACAGTCACTACAATTTGCATGTCTCGATTTCTTTCTCTTCTTTATTTGTTTAAAATTAATTTTCTTTTTTATTGAACAAAAATTGCTAATTTTTCTCTCTTACTACAGACTACTGAAGTAAGGAAAAAAAGAAAGACAAATTCTGCTGAGTCAAGCAAAACACACCCCCACATTGGTCATATTTCTGCGTGTGTGTGTGTGTGTGTGTGTGTGTGTGTGTGTGTGTGTGTGTGTGTTTGGAGAGAGATAACACAGATCTGGAGAGACCTAGATATCACTCTCTCCATGTGTATGTTATGTGTAGGAATACACACATATATGGATGTTCCCATATATGAATACATGTGTGCGCATCTGATTCATTCGAGTCTTCCCTGAAATTGTTCCTTTCACCATATCTTGCTGTACAATAACTGCTCTTGTCTTCTTATACCACAATTTCTTGAGCCATCTTACAAGCTGAGGGCCACACCCTGAGCACTAATAATAGCTAATATTGATAGAGTGCTTTAGGGTTTATGAAAATGATTCCAACTGATCCCTACAATGTCTTTGGGAGGGAGGTGCTATTGTTCTATGCATTTTAAAGAATAGGAAACTGAGGCAGACAGAGGTGAAGTGTAGCACTGTTATTGGAAATGAAGCCTTCCTGACTCCAGGTCCAATAGTCTCTCTCTCTCCTTTCTTTTTCTCCCTCTCTTTTCTCCTTCTCTCTGTCTCTCTGTCTGTCTCTCCCTCCCTCCCTCTCTTTTTTCCTCTTTGTCTTTCTCCTCTTCCTCCTCCTCCTCTTCTTCCTCCTCCTCCTCCTCCACATTCTCTTCCTCCTCCTCCTCCTCCACCTCCTTCTCCTCCTCCTTCTCCTCCTC
>NC_058131.1:18868273-18886273 GCF_016433145.1 Gracilinanus agilis | reverse complement strand
AGGGAAGGAAGGAAGGAAGGAAGGAAGGAAGGAAGGAAGGAAGGAAGGAAGGAAGGAAGGAGGGAAGGAAGGAAGGAAGGAAAGAAAAGGAAGGAAGGAAGGAAGGAAAGAGAAGGAAGAAAGGAAGGAAGGAAGGAAAGAAGGACTTATTTATTAGTAAGTACTTAAGTGCTTGCACTGTGCTAAATCCTGGGAGTACAGACACAAGCAAAAAGAAAATCAGTCAGTCCTTCAAGGAGCTTACATTCTAATGAAGAGAGGGTCAGGTCAAAGAAACCAAAATTTCTTTCTGTCTCTGCTAGTAATTTGGTCAGAGTATGTGCCCTTTGATCTCTTTGGGCTTCAGTTTGACCTTCAGAGAGAGGAAGGGGACACAGAGAATTTGGTATAGAAATACATTCAACTCAACAGGGAAACAGGAGCATGCTGGGAGAGGAGAGAAGGAGAATAAGAGGAAGACTCAGAGAGGGATTAATCACAAGCAAAACAAACTCAGATAGACTTGTTCCAGGGAAGAAAACCAGGACTGATCAATCAATGAGTATATATTAAGCACCTACTGCATACCAGACACAGACTACAGTAGGCACTATCTAAACAAAGACACTGGAAATAATCCCTGCCCTCCAGAAGCTTCCACTCCATCAGGATGGTAAAGGACTGGAAGACTTGGCTTTATGAAAATTAGTGAAAGGAACAGGGCATGCTTAGCCTATACGAGAGAAAACTTGGGGGCCCTGTGATTGTTGTCTTCAAGTTGTGAAGGGTTAAGAAGTGGCAGAAGGATCTCTTGAAAGCAGCCCAAAGACCTAGCAGTAATGCCTGGGAATTATTGACATGCAGGTCTGACTTAATGTGAGGGGCGACTTCCTGGGAATTGGAGCAATCCCAGAGTAGGGCCAGTTACCTCAGGAGGTCAAAGGTCTCTCCTCAAAAGAAGACTGGCAGGACGGGGTAAAGGGGATCCTCAGTCAGAGATGGATTGGGCCAGATGGCCTCTGAAATCCTGCCCAACTCAGAGATTCTGCAGTCTTTGAAGCGGAGATCTCCTTGGTAAAGTAGTTGGAGCTCTTTAGGGGAAGGGATTATGGTAGATCAAAGCAAGGTATCGGGCCCCTCCTGAATGGCATGAGCTGGAAGCCACAGAATCCAGACAAAGCTCTGGGAGTTTTTGCCTTGATCCTCCTCAGGTACAGGGCTTAGCTCGAGGACTGTCTATAATTATGGGAGATTCAGAATACAGTCAGCTGTGGAAGGAGAAGGTACATTGTGTATGGGCTGAAATCATAGAATGTCAGTGCTGGGAGGGCCTTAAGAAAATAATTATAGCTTCTCAAAGCACTCATCTGAGCCTTACAACCACCCTGGCAAGGAGCTGCTATTATTATCCCCATTTCACAGATGAGAGATCTGAGGCACATAGAGGGCAAGTGGCACCCAAGGTCACACAGCTCGTAAGGGTCAGAGTCTGGATTTGAAGCCACGTCTTCCTGATTCTAGTTCCAGGGCTTTATCCACTAAGACATCCATCTGCCTCTAGAAAAGGAGGTGACAAGACCAGGAAGGCCCCTAGAACACAGAATGTTAGAGCTGACAGCCTAGCGGAATGGGCCGCCTTTGAGGGAGCGAGTTACTCATCACTTAGACAGAGGCTGGATGACAAATGGCCAGGAATGTTGCAGAAAGGATTCTTATTTAGGCATGGAGAAACCACTTTCCTCCCCTGAGACCCACTGGATCATGGATACTGCAAGCTGGAAGGGACCCTAGACGCCATTTATTTTAAGCCCTTTTACAAGGATAGTGTGGCCCAGTGAAAAGGGACAAGGGGCATCATGGGCAGGAAGATTCCCATCTCTAAGAGAACAGGAAGTGATCTAGTCCAAGCCTCTTTATTTTATTTTATTTTATTTATTTTGTTTTATTTTATTTTTTTAACCCCTTACTTTTCATCTTGGAGTCAATACTGTGTATTGGCTCCAAGGCAGAAGAGTGGTAAGGACTAGGCAATGGGGGTCAAGTGACTTGCCCAGGATCACACAGCTGGGAAGTGTCTGAGGTCGGATTTGAACCCAGGACCTCCCGACTCTAGGCCTGGCTCTCAATCCACTGAGCTACCCAGCTGCCCCCCTCTAAGCCTCTAAAGGAAGAAACTGAAAGGGGCTTAGACTGGATCCAGCTGATAATGGATGCAGCTTTGCCATGCATCTACCACATACCTGACACCCCAGCCAGAGCAGTCCCTTCTCCAGAGTACAGAGCTGGTAGCAGAGGCAGACGTGAGGGCCTGGGCCTGCTGACTCAGCACTGTGCTCATTCCAACACTTAGATGGCCTCTCTGGTCCCTTCCTGCCTGTCCTCAGATCTCATCACCTTCCTACATGGAATCCCCCCTGACCAAACTGGACCTCAGCATCCTCTGCAGCCCACCCCTGAGCATTCTCTCTACCCCATCCCCGCTGGAGGAGTTCAGGAGAGGGACGGGGACTCCTCGTTTCCTGACCCAACACATTGGGCCCTCCTTGGACTAGTCTTGCTCGTTAGGAAGTCTCTTTCCCCTTAAACGGGGCAGACGCGTGTTCCTCGGTATCTGCTATCCACTGTTGCCGGCTGGGCCTTTGGGGACCGTTTGTCCCTTTGAAGAGAAGACGTCTCCCTTTCGATATACGGTTTCTTTACCTTGTAAACACACACGCTCACACTCTCACACACACTCACACATTCACATATATACTCACACACACAGACACACTCATACACTCACACTCACACACCCACCACTCACACTCACACACATACACACATACTTACACACAGACACACACAGACATACTCACACACTCACACACCCACAGACACACACACACACACTCACACTCACATACTCACACTCAAACACATACAGCCACACAACACTTACACACAGACACACACAGACATACTCACTCACACACACACTCACACATATACACACACTCACACACACAAATACACTCACTCACACACACTTACACACAGACGCACACTAACACCCACACACAGACACACACAGACATACTCACACATACTCACAGATACACACACTCACACACTCACACTCTCACTCACACACACTCACACACAAACACACTCACATACACACATTTATATGCACTCACATTTATACACACTCACACACTTACACATAGACACACACTAACACTCACACCCACACCCCACACACCCACACCTGCTCTCCTCTTTGCCAGGGGATGATGTCACACCCCCAGAGGGGCGGATTGCACTGGAAGCAGCTTGGTGTCAGCTCCAACAGAATTCTGGAGTGGGAGGCCTCCAAGAACAATCATTCGTTCACTGTCACCCAGAGAACCCAAAACTTCCCAGGTGCTAGCTGGGAGGAGTCTTTGGACTGTGTCTGGACCTGTGATTTCTGGAGTGTAGAACCTGCCTCCCTTTTCTTGGTCAATCGGGATCGGGCAGTCAACAAACATTAAATTCCTAGCACGCACCGAGCCAGGTTCTAGGAAAGCTGAAGACAAAAAATGTAACCGTCTGTGCCTTCAAGACTACATTCCAGAGGAAAGCTAAGTGGTGCAGTGGAGAGAGTGCAGGGCCTGGAGTCAGGAAGATCTGAGTTCAAATCCAGCCTCAGACACTTACTAGATGCATTAATCTTACTAGATGCATTAACCTGGACAAGTCATTTGACTCTGCTTGCCTCAATGTCTTCATCTGTCAAACGAGCAGAATAATAGGATCTACCCACCAGGGCTGTGGTACGGCTCAAGTGAGATCATGTTTGTAAAGGGTTTAGCACAGTTCTTGGCACACAGTAAGCTCCATATAAATACTAGCTAACATAGGGAGACAACAAGCTCATTTATAAGTATAAATAAATAAAGTCCATTCCAATGGACTATTTTGGGGAGGGAGGATCAGGAAAGGCTGCGTGGGGAAGGTGACCTTTGAGAGCTGAGATCTGAAGGAAACTAGACAATCAGAGTGGCAGAGCACATCCTGGGCGCTCAGGACAGCCTGAGCAAAGGTGTGGAGGTGGGGGATGGATCTCCCCACCCCCTCCTCCCCGCCCAGGGAATAAGAAGTAGACCATTTGGGCTGAAATATAGAGTGGAGAGCTATGTAGTATTGCCCGGAAAGGTTTATTGGCACCTGAGTCATAGCTGCAGACAGGGGAGGGGAGGGAAGGGAGAAAACATTTATATGATGCCCACTATGTGCCAGGCACTGTGCTAACCACTTAACAAATATGATTTCATTTGATCCTCACAACAATTCTGGGATTATTATTATTATTATTCCCATTTTAAAAATGAGGAAACCAAGGTAGAGAGCAGTTAAGTGACTTGTTGAGGGTTCCTGAGATTATTATTATTATTATTCCCATTTTTATTTTTTTATTATTTATTTATTTATCCATTTATTTATCTATCTGTTTGTTTATTTATTTATTTGTTTATTCGTTCATTCATTCATTCGTTTGTTTATTTATCTATTTATTTATTAATTTATTCATCCATCCATCCATCCATCCATCCATTCATTCATTTATTTATTTATTTATTTGTTTGTTTGTTTGTTTATTTATTTATTTTAAAACCCTCACCTTCCATCATGGAGTCAATACTGTGTATTGGCTCCAAGGCAGAAGAGTGGTAAGGGTGGGCAATAGGGGTCAAGTGACTTGCCCAGGGTCACCCAGCTAGGAAGTGTCTAAGGTCAGATTTGAACCTAGGACCTCCCGTCTCTAGGCCTGGCTCTCAATCCACTGAACTCCCCAGCTGCCCCCTCCCATTTTTAAAATGAGGAAGTGGAGGCAGAAAGCAGTTAAGTAACTTGCTGAAGGTCACTCAGTAAAAATATCTGAGGCTGGATTTGAATTCAGGTTCTCCTGACTTCAAGCCCAAACACTCTCTCCATTGTGCCACCAGCTGCCTCTAGAGAGGAGACAGAATATTATTGTCGAGGGCCAGCAAGAAGGCAGTTTGGCAGAACTTTAGAGCAGGCAAAGGGGAGCTCTGTATCATGAGGCTGGGAAGGTAGGTGACAGTAACTTCTGCAGCTGAGCAGACCATCTGTGACTTGAACAGCACTGAGTACACAGCAGGTGCTTAATAAATGTTTACTGGACTGATGGAGTCTTAGGGCAAAGCTTCTTCCCTTGCTTTGTGGGTCCTGGAAGTCTATGGACCCTTTTGCAGAAAAATGTTTTAAAATGCTAAAGAAAGCCCAGAAGATTACCAAGAAAAGCAATTCTGTTGAAATAAGGATGCCAGTTTCCCTGTTCCAGTTCCCAGATCCCCCCTAAAATGGATCAGGGGGCTTGGAAGTCAAGGATCCCAGGCTCGGAGAGCTGGCTGGGGCATGGAGAGAGCCAGGGACCTGTTTCTTCTTCGGAAGGAGCAACTGTGTCACAGCCTTGACTTCTACTCCTATTAGAGGTGAGGAAGAGGAGGCCAAGAGAACAAGGGTGTGACTCAGGCTTAGAACTTATTGGTAAAGATCAGAGAAGCTAGTTAGTTCAATAAACTGATACCTAAAAAGAAATTTTGGACTAAATATAGGTTTACTTGCTTAGGTCTTTGGAATAATCAATCCGATGGTTATTAATCACCTACTGTTTGCCAAGGCAGCTAGGCGGTGCAGTGGATAGAACACCGGGCCCTAGAGCTAGGAAGCCCCGAATTCAGATCTAGCCTCAGATGCGTCCGAACTTTGTGACCCTGGGAAAGTCACTTTACCCTATTTGCCTCAGTTTCTTCATCTGTAAAATGAGCTGGAGAAGGAAATGGCAAACTACTCCAGCTTATTTGCTAACAAAACCCCAAATGGGGTCAAGAAGAGTCGGAGATGTCTGAAAGCACTGAACAATAACTGTGTGCTGGGCAGTGTGCTAGGGACAGGGGGACTCAGTGGCCTAAATGAATGAAATGGGCTCTCTCCCTCCTCAAAGAGCTTAGTAGGAACGCCAGGGCCAGGATTTGAACGCTGGAGATCTCTGAGAGTTTGTCTGGGGGGAGGGAAGGGGTGTTGCTTTCTGAGAGTTTGGTGAGTGCTACTATGGAAAGAGAGCTGGATTTCAAGTCAGAGAACCTGTATTCAAGTGTGGGATCTTCCCCTTACTCTGCATGGAACTGGGAAGTCACCCAACCTTCCAAGATCTCAGTTTCCTTCTCTGGAAAATGGGTAGTTTAGATTAGGTGGCCCCTCAGGTTCTTTCTAGCCCTAGTTCTATCACTCAAAATTCATCTCTCTTCTAAGAGTCCCAGGTGTGGCAGCTAATGAATGCCCAACTGCCCTGATACCCAGGACAGAGATGGGCTCTGCTTTCCCTCCCTTGAGCCTCATAACTGTCCTAGGAGGTAGGTATTCTAAGAGTTATTATGGTATATGAAGAGACTGAGGCCCAGGGGGAATGACTTGCTCAGGGTCTCTTGGTAGCAAGTGCCAGGAAGCTAGGTCTTTCCAGGCCCAGTTTCCTCCTTCCACCTGCTGATTTGCCTTAGATGATGTACAAATGTGAATATGAACAGCAAAAAGAATTTCTCCTCCTGTGTCTTTAAGGAACTCTTTTCCTCTACCTGCTTCTCAGAAGGGTTTTCTCCTGGAAGGATACGCCCGCCTTATCTGGCATCTCCACAACCTTGGGGCAGCATCTTGCTTCTTCCACAAAGCAGATCATTTCTGATACAGAGTTCCTCCTCACCCCAACTCCTCCACTCCCTCTAATCAAATGAGAAGCACCCAGTAAGTTGGGGAGAGATAAAGCCTGGTGGGGCTCCAGAAGGGAGGGACTCCGTCCATATCTCAGCTGGTAAAAGTCACCGAGGCCATCTTCATTCCTCTAATGACAACAAAGGTCTCTTCCCAGCAACCCCTCCTTTCAACCCCATCTGCTATAATGAATCCTGGAAAATCTGATGACATTAAAACCGTGTTGGTGAACCGCTGGAACGTGTGCCAGAGGGGCTGTTCCACACCCCCTTTCCACCGTGCATGAGGGCATTTTTCACTTCACCCTCTCCTCTGCCCAGCAGCCCAAGGGAAGTCCTTCCTCCCTGCTTTGTCAGGGGTAAGGGGGTGACTCACATGCGGCATGAGGGTTCAGTTTGGGCCTTTGATCTCTAAAAGGTTCACCATCACTTCATTAGAAGGTCCTGGGTCTGAGCCTGGGTATGGTTCATCCCAGCTACCTGGTAGGTAAAACATGGTCTGGCCAAAAATTCCTCCTGGCTCGAAGTCTAAAGTCTCAGGGATAGTCCTGACTCTGCTTCTAGCTTGGCGTGTGTCTTTGGAAAAGTCACTTCTCTCTGGATCCCCATTTCCTCAACTAGAAAAAGAACTGATTGGTCTAGGAGCCTTCTAAGGTCTCTCCAAGCATTGACCTATCATTCTATTGGTAACTGGGAACCATTTCTCTTTCATTCTGTATAGGACAATGAGTATGTGTGATTCCTTCCATTCAACAAACAATAATGATGCCCTTGTTGTATACAAGGCTCCGCAATGGAGCCGGGGTATAGCTGTGTAGTCCCAAGAGTTGAGCTGGGATTCCAGCCTTACACTTAGTGACTATGACTCCATCTCACAAACGTTTATTAAGCGTTTTGGGCACTAGGGATACAAAGAGAAAAAACACAACAAAAATTCCCAGTCTCAAGGAACTTACATTCTCCTGGTAAGGGAAAAGCAGAATATTGGACATGTCTGTAACAGAAGGGTGATCAAGGAAGAAGACCTACCATTAGAAACTGAATCCTACTCTTGCTTTCTGACCCTGAGAAAGTCTCTGAGCCTCAGTTTCCTCATCTATGAAATGGGGAGAATATATGGGCAGCTAGATGGCTCAGTGGATAGAGTCGCAGGACCTGGAGTCAGTTCAAATTTGACTTCAGACACATACTAGCTGTGTGACCCTGAGCAAGTCATTTCACCTAGTTTGCCTCAGTTTTCTCATCTGTAAAATGTGCTGGAGAAGGAAATGGCAAACTGCTTCTGTATCTTTACTAAGAAAACCCCAAGGGGGTCAGGAAGAGTTGGAGATGAATAATAACTGAATAATAACAATGTCTACCCTGCCTAGCTCACAGTGGTTGGGGAGACGCTCGGGTGCTTTCTAAAGCTCTATAGAAATTGCAGGGATCACTCACCAAGCGTTTATTAAAGACCTGCTCTGTTCTGGGCACTGTCTTATGTACTGGGGATACAAAGTTAAAATAAAAAATAATCTTTGCTTTCAAGGAGTTGACATTCTATCTAATTCTACCCTAATGTGGGAGGCAGATAGGTGTCGCAGTAAGTTGTGTGCCCGAGTCAGTAAGATCTGAGTTCAAATCCAACCTCAGGCATTGACTGGCTGTGTGAATTGCTTACCTCTGTTTGCCTCAATTTCCTCACCTATAAAATGGGGCTAATAAAAGCACCTGCCTCCCAGGGTTGTTGTGAGAACTGAAATGATATTTATATAAAGGATAGTCATTCTATTATTGTGTCAATAATGATGCTACTAACATCATAGTGCAGTGGATAGAGTTCTGGACTAGGAGCCAGGAAAGCCTGGTTCAAATCTGACCTCAGATGTATATTAATTGTGTGACCTTGAGCAAGTCCAGTTCCTTGGACCTTGGCTTGCTTGCCTGTAAAATGAGGGGTTTCAGCTTGATATCCTTCCCAAGCCTGATACTATGATCTTAAAAAAAATTTTTTTAATAAAACATTTACTTTCTATCTTAAAATCAATATCGTGTATTGGTGCCAAGGCAGAAGAGTAGTAAAGGCTAGGCAAGAGACTTGCCCAAGGTCACACAGCTTGGAAGTATCTGAGGCCAGATTTAAGCCCAGGACCTCAGGGCCCCAGCCACCTCGCTGCTCCTGTCTTATGATCTTTTGTTTGACGTTATAGAAATGTCTGTCATTAGCATTAAAGTGGCTTCTTGGCAAGACACAGAGGCATGAAGACCGAGTTCAAACCCTGCTGCTGTGTGACCCTGGACAGGTCACTTAACCTCTGTCTACCTCAGTTTCTTCAGTGGTAAAATGGAAATAAAAACAGCACCCACTTTTCCCAGAATCGTTGTCAAACCCAAATGGGATAATAATTCCAAAAAGCACCTGGTAGAGCTGGAAGGGCCCTAGAAGGTCAGCCAGTCCAATCTGCTCACTCATAGATGGGAAGACTGAGGTTCAGAGAAAAGAGGTCACTTGCCTAGAGTCACACAGGGAGAAAAGGGAAAGGGCTAGAACTGGAACTCTGGGCTTGCAGCTTCAAATCCAGCACTTTCCTCACTCTGTCTTAAAGGTGGAGGCTGGATGATTTCGATGGCCCTTTCTAACTCCAATTCTTTAGAGATGCCACTCTTATTCAGTGAAACAGAGGGAAATGCAGATCAGTGAACTGGGCATGCAACTAAAAAAACGGAAAAAAGAATCAAGTAAAAATTCCCCATTAAAGGCTCAGTTGGAAATCCTAAAAATCAAAGGAGAAATTAATAAAATTGAAAGTAAAATGTTCTTATTAAACAGCATAAATAACTTAAAAGGTATAGATGGAGAGCTGATAGAATTTGGAGGAGGGGGGGTGTTGTCCCTTCTGGGGGAGGATCAGGATGGGCTTGAGACCCGAACCCTGAAGGATGGGGGCAGTCCCAGCTGGGAAAAGCCCAGGGTCATTCCAGACAGGGGAAGAGGCTCATCCCAGAAGAGCAGAAGTCTCCCGGCTTGGCTTGACTGCTCCTGACCAGGCCTCTCTCCCTAGGCACGTCATCCTGGCCCTGCCCACCCCTTGGCCTCTCGTACCTGCACCTCCCCCTTGAAGAGGTGGTACAGGGAACCAGCAAACCCTGAGGCAGCAGAGGTAGAGCAGAAACCCAGAACAGCCGCCACTCCACAAACCACTAATTTACAGAGCAAAACCCTTCCCATCAGCAAAAGCCAAGGGAGTGGCAGAACAAATGCCCTGAGCTTCCTTCAGTCTGGGCTTAGAGGGCTTTAGAGAACAGAGTCCCAGAATGGCAGAGCCAGGAAGGACCTCGGAACGTGGAATGTGGGAACGGACAGTGTCCAAGATGGGAGAATCCTGAGAGCTTAGAATATCCGAGCTCGGGGAGGCCTTAGAACATGACATGGCAGCCATCGTGGCAAGGGGAGTTAGAGTGGGTTAAGGGGGAGAACCTCAGACTCTGCCTACACCAGTCACCTCACTTTGCAGAGGAAGACTGAGCTTTAGAGAAAAGGGGGGCCCCCAGCTAATCTGGCTCAGTACCGGGATCTCAACCCTTTTCTCCTGCCTCCACAGCTGTGGCAGTTCCCTCTCCGCTTGCTCACTGGTTCCCTGTCATTTAAAAACAAACAAATAAATAAGTTCTTTTGGTTTAGGAAGTTGGGGTGGGAGGGTTGTTGTTTTAATTTCTCTGCGAGTCATAATCCGGGCTGCCAGCTGGCTGGGTCTGCTCAGGGCCTGCCCCTTGGTTTTGATTTTTCCTTTGATAATCAGTATGTGAGCAGACCTTGGCTGGATGTCAAGCGATCCAAGACGTATAGGAGGATGTGAGCACCGGAGTCTGGTGAAGGCCCGGCGTGGGGGAAGGTTATACATGTTCGGTCAAGGCCGGCTTAAGATAGACCGAGGTCCTGAGCACGTCAAGTTGGCTTAACTGCTTTTTAAATGTCACTGATGGGGCAGCTGGGTAGCTCAGTGGATGGAGAGTCAGGCCTAGAGACGGGAGGTCCTGGATTCAAATCTAGCCTCAGACACTTCCCAGCTGTGTGACCCTGGGCAAGTCACTTGACCCCCCATTGCCCACCCTTACCACTCTTCCACCAAGGAGCCAATACACAGAAGTTAAGGGTTTAAAAAAAATAAAAATAAATATCACTGATGATGAAAAGAGAGGAGGTGGCCCAGGTCTGTGGAAAGAGCCTGGGCCTGGGAGTCTGGACCAGAAATCTAACCTGATAGCTGCCGCTGACTAGCCGTTAGATCTTTAGCAAACCCCTTATACTCTGTTCTGTTTTTAAACCCTTACTTTCTGTCTTAGAATCAATACTATGTATTGGTTCCAAGGCAAAAGAGTGGTAAGGGCTGGGCAAATGGGGGTTAAGTGACTTGCCCAGGGTCACACAGCTGGGAAGTGTCTGAGACCACATTTGAACCCAGGACCTCCCCTCTCTGGGCCTGACTCTCCATCTACTGAACTACCCAGCTGCCCCCAAGTGTCTGAGTTCACATTTGAACCCAGGACCTCCAGTCTCCTGGCCTAATGCTCTATCCACTGAGCCACCTAGCTGACCCCCTTATACTCTTAAAAGAACCCAAACCCTTATCTTCTGTCTTATAATCAATACTCTGTATTGGTTCCAAGGCAGAAGAGAGGTAAGGGCTAGGCAATGGGGAGAGCGATTTACCCAGGGTCACCCATCTAGGAAATGTCTGAGGCCAGATTTGAACTCAGGTCTTTCTGACCCCAGGCCCAGTGCTCTGTTGCCTGTGCCATCTAGTTGCTTGTTATATTCTGATGGAGAAAAGTAAATGCATATACTTTTGGGATGAAGAAGTAATATGTTCCTATACAGTAGATGAAATCAAAGCCTAGAATGTCAGAGCAGAGAGGAATTGTAAAGGACTTGCCAAAACCTCGCCCTTTGAGCGGGAGATGCCTGAGGCCCAGAGAGTTGGCCTTGCTTCTCCCAAACACAGCATTCCAGGGGGCATGTCAGAAAGGGCCCCTCAAGAGGCCTGAGAGAGATAAGAAGCGCCCTCAAGCTGTGGCCTTGAATGGGGACATTTGTTTGTCTTGTCTGCCGAAATCCAGTGGTCTTTGGTTGTTCTGTGCAAAGTCTCTGCTGTGTTTGACACTGAGGACCCTCCTCCTGGACGCCGCCTCCTGGCTTGGCCTCTGGGACGCCACTGTCCGATTTCTCCTTCTGCCTTCGTGACTGTTCCTCAGTTTCCTTGGTTTTCTCATCATCTGTTTCCAGGCTCTCCTCCTGGGCAGCCTTGTCCTTCTTCTACACCAACTCTTCCCATTCAAGTATCATTTCTGTGCCAATCAGGCTCAAATGTGTGTCTGCAGAGCTCGTCTCTCTTCTGAGCTCCAGGCCCCCATCACTAGCGTCCCTCCAGACTTGGCCAAGATACACCAGAGATATCTCTGGCTCCACGTCCAGGTCGGGACCAGGGGCTCAGCCGAGTGACACAGGCAGCCTGCAAGTTTATGGGCAAAGGAGACGGCCCCGCTGGATATGGGGCAGGGAAGCAGAAGGGGAAGAGGCAAAGGCAAGCCTGGGGAGATGTGCTCCGATGAAGCAATAGCCAGGGTCAAGCTGCCCTCCTGACACAGGCAAGTCAGCACAGGGAGGGGCCCACAAGGTCTCTTTAGAGCAACGTGCTTAGCTTAAGCTGCAGAGGCTGCATCTGGGTGCAGGGCATCGAGGCACAGACGCCCCTCTGGATCTTGCTGGATTCCCCAGCTGCAGAGTGAAGGGCTTGGATTTGGTGGCCTGGAAGGCTTAGCCCAGCTCCGAACCTGGGATGCGGCTTGATGTATTCCTGACCATTGCCTCATTGTGCCATCTCTGCCCCAGCCAGCCTCCTGCCCCCGCCTCTGCCTCCGACAGGGGGGCTCCCATCTTTCCTTCTCTGGAACCAGGCCTCCAGGCTACTTCCCAGGCGTCTCCATGCTGCGCTGCCATTCCTGCCCCACTTCCCAGCTGCCCAGGGCGGGCTGTTAAGAGAATGGAAACTTCATGAGACTAAGCACTGGCCCTACCCTTAGCACAGCGTCTAAGACGTAGTAGTGAGTGCTGAAGGGATGTTCTCTCTCTGTCTCTCTCTGTCTCTGACCTTTGGTAGTCAGGCTAAGGAACCTGGATTTTATCTGGGCATCCGTGTATGTATCTATGTATCATCTATGTATCATCTATGTATCTATGCATCCATCTATCGGTGTATCTATGCATCTGTATCTCTGTGTCTTTATGTATCTGTGTATATATATATACATATATGTATCTATTTATGTATGTAGGTATGTATCTACTTGTCTTTTTGTCTACCTGTCTATCAGTCTATATATCCATCTATCTATCCACTTGTCTATCTATCTGTTTGTTTATCTGCCTGTCCGTCCGTCTGTCTGTTTGTCTATCTGTCTATCTATCTATCTGTCTGTCTGTCTGTCTGTCTATCTATCTATCTATGTATCTATGTATGTATCTATCTATATGTATCTGTCTATGTATGTTTGTATGTATGTATGTATCTACTTGTCTGCCTATTTGTCTGTCTGACTGTCTGTCTGTCTATCTGTCTATCTATCTATCTATCTATCTATCTATCTATCTATCTATCTGTCTATCTGTCTATGTATGTATGTATGTATGTATGTATGTATGTATCTATATGTATCTGTCTATGTATGTATGTATGTATGTATGTATGTATGTATGTATCTATCTATCTATCTATCTATCTATCTATCTATCTATCTATCTATGTCTATGTATGTATGTATGTATGTATGTATCTATCTATCTATCTATCTATCTATCTATGTCTATGTATGTATGTATGTATGTATGTATGTATGTATCTATCTATCTATCTATCTATGTCTATGTATGTATGTATGTATGTATGTATGTATGTATCTAGCTATCTATCTACCTACCTGTCTGTCTGTCTATTTGTCCATCTTTCTTTGTCTGTCTCTCTGTTCATCCATTTGTCCATCTGTTTCTCCGTCCTGTCCCCCAAGGTCCCTTTCAGTTCCAAATCTACGACTGCCCAAGCAGGGGTTCCCGGCCCCTAGAGCTGGATGCCTGCGCGAGAGAGCTGCTACTTGGCAAGCAGGTATTCATCGCGGCCCAGGTTGCATCTCCCACTGTGCCAGGCCCTGGAGATACAAAGCCAGAAAGGAGTCTGCCCTTGCCCTCACAGAGCTTCTGTGCTAGCGGGGGAAGACAACATGTGCTCCACTTCACTAATTCTGTGTTCCCCGGTATACATAATCTGTGCAAAATGGAAGAAGAGGCAGACTGGGATGGAACGTGAGAGGGGCAAAGGAAGCAGTGGGGTGTGGCTGGTCTTTGGGGACGTCTGTGTAGAGAGAGCCATGAGGACTACTAACTTTGTTATCAACACAGCTGGGCATTGTGTGCTGTGGGTGAACTTTCTGGACATGTATTGGGTTTGAATTCCAAGATGCTTTCCCATGTGGACAAATCACTCAGCCTTTCTGAGTATTTATTTGCTGTCCACAGGCTCAGGGTCTGGGAAGGCAGATGCCAGGGGGGACTTCCCCCTCTCCCCTGCCTGCATAGGCCAGAGAAGGTTACCCCCAGCCAGAGTGCAGAGCATCCAGGTGCTCACACCATCGCAGACTCCAGCCTGCCAAACCAGAGGAGCTTAGACATCAAGGATAACAGCTGATGCTCACATGGCACTTGAGGGTTTGCAAAATACTTTGGGACTCCTCCTCTCATATGATCCTCAGCTGAGGTCAGAGATTCCTTCTGCCTTTCTTGATGATTGCCTGGCACAAAGGAGACTTTTAAAAAATACTTATTTATTTTTCAGTTCCATGTAGAAATATTCTTGACAGTTGTTTTCTGACATTTTGCAATTCAGAGTCTCTCCCTCCCTCATCCCCTCACCAGCTCAAGGCAGTAAATAGTTTGATGAAGTTACACTAGTGCTGCCATGCAATACATGTTTCCATATTGCTCATATCACAACAGAAGACCCATACAATAAAAACCTCACGAAGGAAATAAAGGTGAAGATGGCAGGCTTCGAACCACAATCAGACTCCAACAGCTCCTTTGTTGTCTGTGGAGAGCACGTCTCATCATGTGTGCCTTGTGGATATCTTGGGAACTGGCTTGTTTAGTCCTTCCCAGTTGATCATTGTGCAGTATTTCTGTTACTGTATACAGTGTTCTACTGGTTCTGCTCACTTCACTTTGTATCAGTTCATATAAGTCTTTCCAGGTTTTTCACAGAAGAAACTCTTAAGACTGACGGGCAGCTGATCATGTGTGTTTAACCCAGATCAAACTGCTTGCCATCTCAGGGAAAGCAAGAGGGGAAGGGAGAGAAGGAGGCAGTTTGGATCTTATTGTTTTGGAACTTGTATGTTAAAAATGAGTATTACATGTAATTGGGGGTAGGGAGAGAGATTGAATGATAGCAAACCAGTGAGATAGGTGCCAAAATTATGTATGTTTTACAGATGAACTGAGTCACACAGATAGGAAGTAATAGGATCATAAGAGTCAGAGGGGATCTCAGAGACCATCTAATCCAACTCCTTCATTTTTTACAGATGTGGAAACTGAGACCCAGGGAGGTGAAAGAACTTGCCTGAAGTCACACAGGTAGGAAGCAACAGAGCTGGGGCTGTGGACTCCAGACTTAGGGCCCCTTCCGCTTGTACCGTGACCATGATGGAAGTAACCTCAGAAGCGAGATGCCATATGAGAAACAGCTAACACAAGCAGCCACTGAGACAGTGAGCTCCTCAGGCCTAGCTGGGAATCAGAACACCTGGGTCAAATGATTCTTGTGTGCTGGGTAACTAACCTTGGGCAGATGGTCCATTGAGTCTTTTTGGGCCTTGTTGGATTACTCTTTTATAGAATGAAGAAGATGGATTCGAGAATCCCGAAGGTCCCTTCCAAGTCAAAAATTCTATGAATCAGGGTCACTAAATTAGAGATATTCGGTGGAGAAGACATGCCATGATACAGCATGATATGATCCAAGTGGAGGCAATGATGGTATGATATAATATGAATATGGGATGTGACATGATGACATATTATGACAATACTATGCCGACATGTTAGGATACACAATGACATGGCATGATATATGATGTGGCATGCGATATGAGGACATATTTGATGACATGATATAACATCCAATATGGCGCCATGACACAATATTCTTCAGGATGGTTGACTTCATGTATTTGAGGGGCTGCCACATGGAAGAGGGATTCCTTTCCCACCAGAGCACCAAGGACAGAACCAAAGGGAAGTTGGGAAGCAGATCTGAACTCAGTATAAAAAACAACTCCCCGATATTAGAGCTGCCCAGGAATGGAATGGTTTGCTTTGTGAGGTAGTGATTTCCACATCCTTGAAAGTGTTCGGGCAGAGCTTGGTCCAATCACTGCTTGGAGTTGTCGGAGGAAGCAGCCTCAGTTGACTTCTTAAGTCCCTTCCATCTGGAATCCAGGGGAAAGCAATACATTTCAGTGCAGTGCATGGCTCCTAGGCTATACCAAAGAGTCAAGAGAGCTAGGTTTGAATCCAGACTCAGGCAGGATCCTGGGAGCAGGGTATTCCCCTAAGCCAGTGATTCCCAAAGTGGGTGCTCTCACTCCCTGGTGGGTGCTGCAGCGATCCAGGGAAGCGGTGATGGCCACAGGGGCATTTCTCTTTCCTATATATTGCTATTAAAATTAAAAAAAAATTAATTTCCAGGGGGCTAAGTAAGATTTTTTCTGGAAAGGGGGCGGGAGGCCAAAAAAGTTTGGGAACCACTGCTCTAAGCTCTCATATCCTCCATTCCTCATCTGTAATATGGGGATAAGTATCAGTGCATTCCACAACTTCACAGTGGCAGTTAGGAAGCACAGTGGATAGAACATTGTGCCTGGAATCAGGAAGACCTAGGTTCAAGTCTGACCACGGACATGTTCTAGCTGTGTGACCCTAGGCAAGTCACTTCTCCTCAGTCTGCCTCACTTTCCTCATCTGCAAAATGAGAATAATAACAGGGCCTACCTCAAAATGTTTTTGTAAAGACTGCACTTAGCACAGTGCCTGGCACATAGTAGGCTCATATATGTCAGCACAAAGTATATAAAGTAGTGAATGCAAAGTGATTTGGGGAGAGGAATACTACAGCTGGGGAGAAAGGGAAGGCTTCCTGTAGGAGGTGGTGCTTAGGCTGATCTTTGAAGGAAGTTAGGGGTTTGAAAAGGTAGAGTCCGAGGAAGGGCCCAGACTAGATGACCTCTGAGGTAGGTCCTTTCTAGTTCTAAATCTGTGATCCTGTGTGGGATGACAGATTGGTTGGAATTTAGAGTATGTGAAGGGGAGGATCAGGAGGGTGAAGGACTTTAAAAACGCCAAGAAAGAGGAGGCCATGTTTTATCCTAAAGGCCATAGGGAGCCACTGCAGTATTTGAGCAGGAGAGCAGCATGATTATTATATCTGTGCTTGGATGGAGGAGAAACTCAAAGCAGGGAAGCCAATTAGAGGTCTCTGGTAATTGGCTTTTTAGGCAGCTATGAGGGCTAGGATGGATGTAAGTGGTGACCATGTGATTGGAGTGAAGGGGACTGATGAGGTTGAGGCAAGGCTGGCAAGTGAATAGCGGGAGGCACCACAGGTGAAAGATCAGATCTGCCTCTGGGGTTGGGGAAGGGAGCAAAAAGAAGGAGAATTCATTCTGTTTTATGGTAAGATTGGTATACAATGAGCTCTTGGTGATGTTTGGCCAGAGTTCAGGAGAGACAGAGAGTCTGGAGAGGAGTGGGAGAAAAAGAGGAAAAAAGAGAAGAGAGAGAGGTGAAAGAGAGAAAAAGAGAGAGGAGATATCAGGGGTGGAGAGAGAGAGAGAGAGGGAGAGGGGGAAAGGGAGGAAGAAAGAAAAGAGAGATGGAGGGAGAGAAAAAAGAGAGGAAGACAAAGAGGGAGAATAATAAAAAAGAGGAGAAAGGAGAAAAAGGAGAGAGAGAAGAGGAGAAAAAGGGAGAGAGAGAGAGAAAGGAGGGAGAGAGAAAGAGAGAGAGGGGAAGAGAGAGAAAGAGAGAGAGAAAGGAGGGAGAGAGAAAGAGAGAGAGGGGAAGAGGAAGAGAGAGGGGAAGAGAGAGAAAGAGAGAGAGAAAGGAGGGAGAGAGAAAGAGAGAGAGGGGAAGAGGAAGAGAGAGGGGAAGAGAGAGAAAGAGAGAGAGAAAGGAGGGAGAGAG
>NC_058131.1:18799686-18847186 GCF_016433145.1 Gracilinanus agilis | reverse complement strand
TTGGTGACTCCCGAATCTCTCTTCCAGGTCTGGGGGTTCTCAGCCCAGGCTTTCTACCCACAGGGTGGTTTTCCTGGGTCTGGGTGATCCTCCCAAGCCCGGAAGGCTGGGCCTCTGTGTGTTCCCACCTGCTGATTTCCCTTTTCCCCCAGCCTGCTCCAGGCCTCCATGTGTAGCCTGGAGGGGCCCCTGTGTGGGTGTTGGGTCTCTCTCCTGGCCTGGCCCTCTCCTCCCCTCCCCCTCTCTCATTGGGGGGGGATTAGCCCGGCTGCACGAGGAATGTAGGAGCAGCTGGGCCTGGCCCTGGCCCGCAGGTTTTAACGAGGAGGTTTAGCAGGGCTCTGCCAAAGGTTTCTAGGCTAGAGTCTGCCTCCTCTGAGGACTTCCTAGGTCCTCCGTGCCGAAAAAGAACCTTAGAAGTCATGGGATCCAGTCACCGGAAACAGGGCTCCCATCTAGCCCCTGGCTGACCCTGCTGGATTACCCTTGGCGATGGGGAGCTCACTCCCCTACTCCTTTCTACAGTTTGTGTAGCTATGCCTTAGGGGGAGGCCTTACAGATCCTTTTTTCCTTTAAGTATAGACAATAATTGACAAACGATATCAATGATTAGCAATAATGATAGAATAATTCAGTGTTCTAAAGTTCAGCCTCCGGCAACAACCCTGGGAGGCTGTTACTACAAGCAGTATTGTCTCCATTTTATAGATGAGGAGACTGAGGATAAAGAGGAAGAGTGACTGACCCAGGGCACACAGCTAGTCAGTGGCGGGCACACAGAAGGCGATTAATAAATGCTTGCTGATTAATGGTAAGTGCCATCGCCATTCTGTCCCCATTCCCTTGCCCGGGGCGCTTTCCACTGAGCCACACGTGTCTAGCCAGCTGTCTCCTCTCACTGTCTCCTTCCCAGCCCCAGGCCTGCCCAGCAGACAGGAACAGAAAGAACAGCTGCCCTGTGCTTGCCCTGAGAAGGAGGGCTGAGGTCGGGGTGATTGCTGGCCTAGCCTTGTACAAGCCTGTGCCCCCCTCATCCTGGAGACAGCCAGGGAGGGGGGCATTTGGGCTTCGATCAGTGAAAATTCCTTAAGTACCTACTGGGTGCCAGGCATTGAGAATGTCTTTAAGTACCTACTGGGTGCCAGGCATTGAGAATGTCTTTAAGTACCTGCTGGGTGCCAGGCATTGAGAATGTCTTTAAGTACCTGCTGGGTGCCAGGCATTGAGAATGTCTTTAAGTACCTGCCGGGTGCCAGACATTGAGAATGTCTTTAAGTACTTCCTGGGTGCCGGGCATTGTGCTAGGTGCTGAGGATATTAGACCAATAGGAAATAGTCTCTGCCTTCTAGGAGCTTGCAGTCCATTTAATTACATTTTTTTCCCCATGCATAAACAATGTTCCAACAAGCAGTAAGGAGGAAACTCCATCTTCTAGGAGGATAAATGAAAGGGAGGACTTGAACTCAGACCTTGCTGATTGAGGCCAGCCTCTACAGGAAATGCAGCTAGGGACTGAGGAGTGGGAATGCTGAATCCCGTGATGTAGTCAGATGATTCCAGTTTGGATTGCCCGTAGTAGGTGGGGAAGGGTGGAGGGGAAGCAGGACTGCTAGCCGGGGATCGGAGGGCTCGTGTCCGAGGTGTTGCTGGAGCCGAGAGCCTTGGAGGGATGGAGGGGAAAGAGAGCCTTTTGGGCCTGGAGGCTGGGGAAATGGCCAATCTGTTGTGAGAAATGAGCCCAGACTAATGGATGTGTGATAAGGCTGGGAAAGTGGGCCGGAGGCAGATTGGGAAGGACTTCAAATCCCAGAAAAGAAGAGTTTGTATTTGATCCTGCCACTACTAGGGAGCCAGTGCGGGCCATTGCACAGAGGAGTGTGGTGGCCAGCTCCAGGGATTAGACCCAACGATTTGGGAATTGTGTGGACTGTGGATGGGAGAAAGGCCAACCCGAGGTTCCCTCTCCCTCAGAGATTCAATCGCCTGCCTAGGTCAGCACCAGTCAGGACTTGAACTCAGATCTCCTGACCCCCTAGCCCAGTGGTCTCTCTAGCTTCTTGATGGAACCAGAAGAAGGGACCTGCCTGGCCTGTGCCACCGAAAATTAATGAACTCTCTTGATTTTGTTTTTTTAAAAATCTGAACTGTTCCCTCCCCAGCCAGCCAGCCCTTTAAGGGAAGATTCAAAGAAGCGTTTTGTTGAAAGCAGCCTGTATCCATTGTGCCTGGCAGTCAGTCTATGCAGCCTGCTAAACTCATAGTGCTCCTGGGCAGAAGGGAAAGGGGGATAGGGAGGGAGGGGGAGAGACAGACACACAGACAGGGAGTGGGAGAGGGAGAAGAAGAAGGAGAGAAGAGAGACTGAGAGGGAGAGGGAGAGAAGGAGAAAGAGAGAGAAAGGGAGAGAGAGGGAGAGAGGAAAGGAGAGAGAGAGAGAGGGAGAGAGGAAGGGAGGGAGAGAGAAGGAGAAGGAGAGAAGAGAGATGGAGAGGGAGAGAGAGAGAGAGAGAAGGAGGGAGGGAGAGAGAGAGAAGGAGAAGGAGAGAAGAGAGATGGAGAGAGAGAGAGAGAGAGAAGAGACAGAGGATGAGGATCCGATCTCGGATGAGGCTCCTAAATGGAAGAGTCTGTGTGGCTAGAATTATGTACAAACATTCAGAGCAAACGTTGGGGTGACTGACGGCGAACCCCACCTCAGACACTTGCTGATTGCCTGCCTTGGGCAAATCCTTTAATCGCTCTCTGACTCAGTTTCCTCAACTGGAAAGTGGGGCTCATGATGGCGCTGACCTCTCGAGGTTGTTTGAGTCTCCGGTGAGATGATCTTTCTGAAGCACTCAGCACAGTGCCTGGCACATAGCAGGTGCCCAGTAAATGCCCACAATCCCCCCTTGACAGAGCGGAGCACAGACTCCACTGTTCTTGGCCGCTGCAGAGGTCTCTTCTCTAGAATCTTGGCTGGCGTTTCATCTCTTGCCCTGCAGGAGGGAGATGAAGGCGATTCCCCATACTTGAAGTCTCTCGGCTCTCGTGGGAAGGAAGGGCCGTACGCTGCCTGCGCTCTCCCCGGAGTTCACCTCGCACCCTGTTCTACATTCACAATATTCAGTTTGGGTGTTTTTTGTTATCAAGAAACAAATGATTATAAAATGGGGATGGGAAGGAAGGAATAATCATTTCTATAGAGCCTCCTATATGTCTGTCCTGGGCTACAATCCTGGAAGAAGGTAGTTGCTGTTATTATTCCCATTTTACAGATGATTAAACTGAGGCAAACAAGAGGTTAAGTGACTTGGCCAGGGTCACACTGCTGGGCCATATTTGAACTTGGTTCTTCCTGACTCCATGGCTAGGCTTCTATCCCCTGGACTGCCCGGCGGCTATTCCCATCTATAAGGAGTGGGACTTGCTGACCTCGAAAGTCCCTAAAATTTTGCTCCTTTGACCCTCCCTGAAAGCCGAAGCTCCTTGAGGCCGGGGATCAGATGTCTCACTGTTGTTGGCCTGGAGTTGGTGCCTAATAAATGCCTCTGAGATTGAATTGCTCCAGAAGTGTGAGCCGCTTTCATAAAACCAGCTGTCGAGTTGGCCAAATAAATCTGGGCCTTATCTACACCAGCTTGTTTTTTCCTTTCTTTCCTGATAAAAAGCTTATTCATGGGGAGCCAGAATTAGAACCTGTGGTGTCTGCTTCCGGCCTCAGGTCTTTGCCCTGCTGCCCATCTCCTCTGAAGAAAGAGCGGAGGCCGGGCTTCTGAGCTGGACCTTGGATATCCCCAGAGGCCGGCGGGGAGCCCCTCTGCAGCCAGTCTTGGGATGGACCCTGGCAGAGAGGTGACGCCCGGCCTTTGAAAGCGGGCTATGGGAGATAGTTGGGCTGTCAGCCTTCGTTTCAGCCTGGCACCCTGTGGGCACCTGATAAGTGCTTGTCACTAGCTCGAAGTCTCTGGGCTTAATGTGGATGTTGGCCGTGTAAGTCCTAGCGGAGAGGGGCTTCAGAGGCCATTTAATCCAACAATCTGAAGCCTGGAATTGGATGGGGCTTGCCCAAAGTTACCCAGCTAGTCAGCCAGGGCAAAAAACCGGGTGCAGGGCATTCCCCTACTCCGCTCTGCCCTCTGGCTCCAGCTACTCTCGCACCCATGCTGAGTCGGACGAGGGTCTCAGCCAGGCAGGACCCTCATGTAGGTCCAAGAGATCCTAGCAGCAGCCGTGGATTCAGAGATGGAATTAGACAGCTGGACCCTTGAGGAGCTTATGGCTTCTTGGGGAAATAAAACAAATCTGTAAATAGCTCTGATGGGTTGTGTGCGTCAGGGAAGGCTTCATGGAAGTGGTGACACTTGGAGCTAATCATAGGCACCTCCCATGTACCAGGCACTGTGCTAGGGCTGGAGATGTGAAGAATGAATGAAACAATGCCTGCTTTCTAATGGGGCATAGATAAAGCAGAATAAATATAAAGTTAGTGCAAGAGAGGGAGGGCTCCAGCAGCAGGGGATGGGGGAGATCAGAAAGGCTCCATGTAGAAGCAGGTGCTTAAATTTTGTTTTTGAAGGAAATGAGGGATCCTGGGAGGCCGAGGTGGGGAAGGAGGACATTCTAGGTATAGGGTTTAACTCGTACAAAGGCATGGGGATGGGAGATGTGAGTGCACTGTGTACAGAACAGAGAAAAGGCCAGTTTGTCCAGACCTTAGAATACAGGCAGGGGAGTCATGTATAATGAAAGCTGGTAAGACAGGTTGTAAAGGACTTTAAAAGCCAGAGGACTTTGTATTTTATTTTAGAGGCATTAGGGGAAGTAATGGGGGAAGGGAAGGGTCAGGTGTTTAAGGAAAATTGCTTTGGGAGCTGGAGTGGGGAGAGATTCAAGTCTGAAAGACAAGTGACTATTTTTATTTCATTTTATTTTTTCTCAATTGCATATAAAAACAATTTTAATGTCTGTTTTTTTAAAGTTTGAGTTCCATATTCTCTCTCTCCCTTCCTCTTTCCCCCTCCCCTCTCCTTGAAGAAGGCAGGTAATTTGCTGTAGATGATACATGCCCAGTCATACAAAATATGTTTCCATATAAGCCATGTTGCGAAAAAGGGAAAAAAAAGACGCCCCTCCCTGAAAAATAAAATATAAAGGTCTGCTTCGATTTACATTCTGACTCTCTGGAGGTGGCTGGCATTTTTCATCACAAGTCCTTCAGAATTGCCTTGGATTATTGTATCACTGAGAATAGCTACGTTATTTACAGTTGATTGTCTCATCCTCGCTGTGTCCAGGGCTCTCTTGGTTCTGCTTGTTTCACTCTGCATCAGTTCATGTCGGTCTTCTCAGTTTTTTCTGAGCTCGTTATTTCTTCTGGCACAGTAGCGTTCCGTCACCGTCATAGAACACAACTTATTCAGCCCATTTCTCAGTTGATGGATTTCAAGTTTTTGCCACCACAAAAAGAGCTGCTGGAAATATCTTTGCTCAAGAGGGAGGCCGATGAGGAGGGCATTGCCTTAGTCTGGGCGTAGGAGAGAGGACAGCGATGGGGTCAGATATAAGAGACCTCGTGGAGGTCAAAGGTTTTGTTGATCATTGAGGGAGAATGAAGAGGTTTTTGAAGCTGGTTGTGGGTGTGTTGAACAGAAGGAGAGAAGTTTAGAGGAGGAGGCAGAGCTGGAGGGACGCTGCTGAGGGTGAGATGTCTTTGGGACATCCAGGAGGCATTTGGTGACTGGGGCAAGATGGCTCAGCACAAGAATCGCCTGAATAGAGATGAGAATGAAATTCATGGGAGCTGGTATGGGCACAGACAGGGCAAGGAGGGATGGTGGACTTAGCTGGGGGAGGGGGTGCCGAGGGGTACACTTTGGCTGGAATGTGGTGGGAGGAACATTTGAGGAATCAAGGTTGAGATGCTAAGCCCCTCCTCCCCCCCCATTTGGGTGGCTCTTCAGCACCAAGCCTAAGGAATTTGTTTTTTCTCCTGGATTCAGAAAGCTAGTGGGAGCCCATGTAGTGTACAGCGGCAGAAAGAACACCCCCGGCGGGAGGCAGGGGGACCTTAGGCAGATGCCTTGCCCTTCTGGGTCTGTTTCCCCTGTAAGATGAGAGTTAGGAGAGATTGTTTCTAAGATCCCTTCCAGACCCAGGATGCACCTTCTTCTTCATGGACCTCCTGCTCACAGGCAGGCCAATCATGGCCTCTTTCTCCCTGTTTACCAAGATTAGTCACTGTGGGACACAAGTGGGCTGCCACGAATTGCCATAAAAACACAAACACAGAAACCTCTTTCCTTCCTTCTCCTTCCTTCTCTCTCCTTCCTCCTCCCTCCTCCCTTCTTCCCTTTCTCCTTCCTCTCCTTCCCTCCTTCCTCCCCTCCTCTCTACCCTGCCTGCAGCAGTCTCCAAAGGGTGTAGGTGGGAGCTAGAAGTCATCCACTCCCTTGGGGGGAGGGGGGAAGGGGAGTCTCTTTCCTGCCCCAGAGTTTTCTGGGTAAGGAAAAGCAAAAGTGTGGACATCGGGGAAAGTCTGAGGAGGGCGGGGGCCCTTGCCCAACCAGGCGAGCAGGTTTGTGCAACATTTGGCCGAGGTTGGGCCACAGGAAGGGGCAGAGGGCAGCTGCTGTGTGGGCTCAGCTTGGCCTGAGGGCCTTAGTTCCCGCCATCCCCTGCCTTAGAAGATCCGGGCCCCTTCAGCTGGAAGCTCTGTGGGGGGCAGGGCTGGCTCCCTCGCCTCTTCCTTTACAACTATATTCCCAGCTCCCCCTAAACCGTCCTTGGGACGAAAAAAAGAAAGAGAAAGGAGGGGAAAGGCCAGCGCTGCAGACATGAACGACACCCTGAACCAGGCTGACCCTTAGCCGTAGGATTCTGTGCCCATGGCCCCCTGCTTGTCCAGAGTGTGAGGGGGCATTTATTCATCTCTCCTGCTAGGTGCAAGGTTTTGTGCCAAGGCTGGGGCAGATAACCGAGTTTCCATAGAGTTTGCTTCAGTCCTCCTTTATTAAACGCCGCCTGTGTACTAGATACTACGCTGTTCAATGGGGATTCAGAGGCAGCAGTGAAATAGCCCTTGACCTCAAGGAGCTCGTCTTCTCATTGTACATTCCAGGCATAAAAAGAGCACAAAGCGGAACCAAGATCCCCCCTCAGGGAGCTTCTGTTCTAGAAGGGGGGGGGCTAGGAGCCAGACCTGGACAGTTCTGGGGCAACAGAGTACATTATAAGCGGGTTCCACCACGTGCCAAATGCAAAGGGTTTTAGGAGGAACTCTTGAGGGGAGGCTGATGTGGGCAGCAGCAGGAGATCCCAGAAGGCTTCAGGAAAGATGTTCCCCTCCAGCCCGAGTTGGACTTTAAGGAGGAGGGATGATAGTTGGGTTTGCCAAGATCCTAACCCATCTATCTCTCTGTTGAATGAGATCATACGCTCATTGACAAGGGAGAACACGGAGACTCCAAGAACCCAGTGACTCGCTCCAGGGCCACACAGTAAAGGTTAGACTGGTTTCGTTAGGCAAAGAGGAGGGAGAGAAGCCATCTCTGGGCAGAGAGCAAAGATCATGGAGGGCAGTGTGGGCAGGAGCAGAGAGAGAGCTGTAGCTTGATTGGAGGTAAGGCTAGAAAGGTAGGGGTGGGTACCAGATCATGGAGGGCACTGAATGCCAGGGAAAGGACAATGAATCTTAGCATCAAAGGAACAAATCAAATGTTCCTGTATTGATTCCGAATTCCCAGTGCCCATCGAAATTAGTGCTTAATTTAGATAGTGCAAAGGATGGAACTCAAAACTTCACTCAGACACTTGTTAGTTGTGTGACCCTGGCCAAGTCACCTAATCTCTGCCTCAGTTTCTTCAACTGTAAAATGGAGATAGTAATAGCACTTACCTTCCTGGGTTATTGTAAAGATCAAATGAGAGAATAATTGTAAAGTGATAAGTAAAGTGCCTGGCACATACATGTTAGTTATCATTTTTATCTGTTGTTCAGTCATTTTCAGTTATGTCTGGCTCTTTATGACTGCCCCTGTTGGGGGAGGGGTTTCTTGGCAAAGATACTGGAGTGGTTCGCCATTTTCTTCTCCATTAATTATGATTAACAGATGAGGAGGCTGAAGGAGACTGGGGTAAATGACTTGCCCAGGATCACACAGGCAGTAAGTGTCTGAGATGCAGTTTGAACTCGGGTTCTCCTGACTCCAGATAGGCATTCTATCTCATTGTTTTCAATTAAATCCTCAAAAATAATGAATAATAATAATGGTTGTTATTAGAGAACCATTTGTTTATTCACAGTAATGATTAATCACTATTCTTTGATTAATTGAGCCAGGTTTGAAACCTCTGCTTTATACCCTACTAATCCCCTGCTGTAATGCCCTAGCTAGGCTCTTGCTCTCTTGCTCCCATTGCATGGAGTCAAGGTTGTTGATTGATTTCTCTTTTGCCTCTTCCCTTGGTTGATGAGACGGAGCTACAGTGTTGGGAATGGGTGTTCTCAGCCTTTGTGGCCTGAGGGGCTGAGCTCTAGTGTGGCCAGGATGCTAGGTAGGGGGCCTCTCAACCTCTCTACCCTGTGGGCTGTGTGTGGGGGTGTCTTCAGTGGACTTCCTGTCGTGTTGGTGATGAGTTCCATGGGATCAGAGGCTTTAAATACTGTCAGTCTCCCTCATGTTAGAGGAGGAAGCTAGTACTCATAGAAGGGAAGTGACTTGCCTAAGGTCACTCAGAGGTAGTGAACAGCAGAGCTGAGATTTCCACATTTGAAGTTCTCCCTACTCCTACTATAATTGCCCTGTGGCTGGATAGAAGTGGGAGGTAATGTTTTCATAGTGAACTTGTTTGGGAATTCCCATCCAGAGCCCCAAGAAGGCCTGGCTGGGTGGTTACTGTACCTACCAATGTAGATCTAGGAGGTTTCCTCATCCATACAAGGAAAAGGAACAAGCATGTATCAAATATCTTCTCTGTGCTAAGCACTGAGAAGCAATTACAAATATTATCTCCTTTAATCCTTACAAAAACTCTGGTAAGGAAGGAGGTGCTGTTATTACCATCATGCATAGTCGAGTAAACAATCCTGGGAAATAGGTCCTATGAATATCCCCCTTTTACAGATGAGGAAACTGAAGCAGACAGAGGTTAAGTGACTTGCCCAAGGTCACACAGGTAATAGAGACTGAATTAGGTTCATCAGAGCACCAGGAGAGAGAGAGTATCTGGGTTCTTGTATGCTTTTGGGTAAGTCACATTGGAAAAAGCTGAGGGGTTGGACCACATGTCTTGGGGAATCATGGACAAGGCCCTTTGGCTCCTTGGACCTCAGTCTCTCCAAGTGTAAAAATAAGAGGGATGGGATTGGGCAGCCTCTGAGGCACTCACCTGTAAGCTGAGAACAGAGAAGGGCCCCTGCCTCTGGGCTGCTTCTTTCAGCAGAGCTCCTCATACCAGAGGGCTCTCCTGAAGCCCAGTTTTCAAGGGCCAAGTATTGAAGAAAACTATTCTTTTGGGGGGGCCCTCAAGGCAGTGTTGTATAGGAGCTAGATTAGAGGGAGGAAATCCTTCCTTTCAAGAGCTACCCAGGAGATTTACTAGCTGTATGACTTTGGGTAAGTTATTTAACTTGACCACCATTGATTTCTTCCTCAGGAAAAAGAGGGGCTTGTCCTCCGAGGCTTCTCTCTCTTTTAACCCTTTAACCTTCTGTCTTACAATGCCTGCCCCTGGGATGACTGAGTCAGAGGGTGTGGACGGCTGTCCAGTCAGGGCTGGCCCCTCCAGCACTGTACTGTGTCTTCTTGTGTCATGTGTGCCTAATCTGAGCCTGCTGTCATTACTGGAGAGCTGGCTGGGGAGAGCTGGGATTTCTTCTTTGGAAAACTCCCCGTTCCTCATCTCAGAGTCAGGAACCCAGGTGGTTAGAGCCCGCTCAGACATTTATTAGCTGCAGGTTGCTTGACAAGTCCCTTAACTTCTCCAGGCCTCAGTGTCCCTTTTTTGCAAAGTAAGGAGGTTGGAATTGATGTCTTTTGAAGATCCCTTCCAGCCCCTGTGAAAGGAGACTTTCTTTGGCCTGAAGCTGACCTGCTTGAGGCTGCTGGGGCTTTCTCCAGCCACCTGCTGCCTTCCCATCTCCCTCATCTTCCCACATTAGCTTATTCCTTGGGAGAGGGGATGCCAGGGCCTTTGCCATCCTTTTGCCGCTTGGCTCAGGGGACTGATTGTTGGGGTTGGTAGGGAGGGCACCCCACCCGCCTGCTCTGGCTCTGGGGAGACAAGGTGAAGGAAGTCCCTTGCCACACACAGGAAGTTCCTCTGCCTGCTGGGAAACAGAGCTCGGGCTGGACCCTCTCCCTGGCTCTGACTCACTGGCTGACCGCCGTTCATACCTCCCTCCGTAAATGGCAGATCAAGCTGTGTGCGTCTCTGGACCTCTGAGAGATTGGGGGGGGGCGGGAGCTAAAGCCAGCCCTGAGGGGGGAGAGACAAAGGACAGAGAGACCAGAAAGGGGGCTCCCTTTGGTCATTGGTCCTACTGTGGGGCTCAGGGCAGGCGGCTGCTGAGCCCCTGCTTGGCTCTGTGAGGCTGAAAAGGGGCAGCTTTTGTGGGACCCACCTTTAAGAAGAGACAGGAGATTGGGCAGGACAGTGGATTGAGAGCCAGCCTGGGAAGAAAGGAAAAGGAGGTCCTGGGTTCAAATGTGATCTCAGCCACTTTCTAGCTGTGAGACCCTAGGAAAGTCACTTCACCCCCATTGCCTGCTAAGTCGAAAGGTGAGGGGGCTAAAACAGTCAGGAGTCGGTCCTTAGAGCCCAGGAGCATCCTGGATAGACTGACTTTGCCCTCCCAGAGACGCTGGCATCGGGCATCTAGCTGTGGCACTTGGCCTGTTCCTGGAGTCCCAGGCTGTGTGCGACAAGTGCTGGCCCTGAGGCTGAGATGGTTTCAGATACAGGCTCTGTGACCCTAGATAAGTCATTGACTTTCTGTGAGCCTTAGTTTCCTCATCTGTAAAACAGGGATAATAACAGCCTCCCAAGGTTGAAGAGAGATTTGTACCGTGTGCTACATAAATGAGAGCTGCACCTACTTAGACTCAGGACCTGTCCACGAGGAAACTCCTCACTCAGTGGCCATTGGCATCTGTCTAGCCATAGCGTTGCCCAATGCTCAGTGATGGGGGGCCCCAGCTGGGGTGCTGAGCTCTGATTCTTTTTGGCATCACTCGTTCAGTTACTGGGCATCGGGAGAGCAGGTAGAGTCTCTGACCTAGCCTTGAGCAACGTCCTTTTCCCTCCCCCCAAGCCTCAGTCTCCTCATCTGTAAAATGGGTCCTGCCTGCCTCCTAGGGATGCTCAGGGGATGGTGCTGTCCTTGCAGGGGAAGCCTCACAGAAACAGGAGAAGATGGTGTTATTTATTCATTCATGCTTGGGGAATTGGGAGGGGAGGCAGTGGCTGGGGACCAGACTGGGCTTCCAGGGGCCACAGGCCATTGTGCTTGGACTGGTGAGATGATGACTGAGGAAACCTAGGCCTGGACAGACTCACTAGTATAGAGGAGAGAAGGGGGGCTGCAGGCAGGGGGCCCTGTGGCCTGGGGCAAGACCTTCCCACACAACCCTTCAGTCTCCTTCACGGCTGCCTCCCCAGCCTAGCAGTCATCACCTAAGCTTGAAGCTTTCCTTTAATCCTCCAGCAGCCTTGAGGTGACAGCGAGGCGACTTGTCCAGGGTCACACCGCTCTGAAGGGTCAGAGGTGGGATTGCCCTCAGGACTTCTCCCCTCCAGGGCTCCCCCCAGGGCTCCCCCCAGGCCCCCTTGCTGTTTCTGGGACATCTTGACCACAGTGAGAGCTCAGGGTTGCCCAGGAGTTATTCCACTCCGGCCCTCTGAAGTGGGTGCCTTTCTCACCTCGTTTTACAGATGGGGAAACTGAGTTTCAGAGCTGTCATTGGGCCTCTCCAGGGTCCCCCAGTGAAGAAGTGTCTGATGTGGATTTGAATCCAGGTCTTTCTGCTTCATTTTGCCCCTTGAAAGAACCTGAGGGAGGGAAGGGGCGGGGATTGTCTTCGCTGACCCTCAGCCACAGCCTGTTCCCTCCTGCTGGTGTTGACACCGGATCCAAGGCCGAGCCTCTGGAGGTTTTTATTTCGGGCTTGTTTGTTGGCCTTGATGCCAAACCCAGCATATCAGATGCCCAGAAGCCGCCCAGCAGGCTTGAAAAAGATGAGAACCCGGACAGTGTGGGGTTGGCAGGGCCCTGGGTGGGTGGCCTGTTAGAGGAGCCCAAGCCAGAGGCTGCCATGACACTGCTCTCTGTTGGCTGGACATCCCCTCTGGGTAGAGGCTGGCTTTGGCCTTTCCTGGGTCAGGGATCCCCGTGTTCTGACAGCACCAGCTATTCAGGGAGGAGAAGGTCAGTGTGAGAGAAGATGGCAAAGAGGAGAGAGTAGGATTTTAATTTCATGAAATGGCCTGTTTGGGGTGTGAGCAAGGGGAAGGAATCAAGCATTTTGGGGCCCAAGAGTTAACACCCAAGTTGTAGAGGAAGCCAGGGAGCCATTTCCTTCCTTCCTTCCTTCCTTCCTTCCTTCCTTCCTTCCTTCCTTCCTTCCTTCCTTCCTTCCTTCCTTCCTTCCTTCTTTCCTTCCTCCCTCCCTCCCTCCTTCCTTCCTTCTTTCCCTCCCTTTCTTTCCACCCCACTTCCATAAATCTTTTTTATTATTATATGTGAAGTACTCACTGAGTGATTTCATAGCTCTGTAAACTGGGCAGATGAAGCAGAACTAAGTGTCCGACCTGCCTTCCTCTGTTGAAAACAGGGGCTGGTTTCCTGCTGTTTAGGCCTGGCCTAGTGGACAGAAAGCCTGCCTGAAAACTTATCAGCTGACTATATGGGTCTTAGGACCTTGGGTGAGTCATTTGGGCCTCTCTATAATTCATTTCCTCAGCTGTGAAATGAACTCCCTAAGGCTCTCCTTCTCCCAAGTCTGCTTAATTCTGGGACTCTTCTCTTAAGGATTGTCTGTCTGCCTTGAGGATGCCCCTTCCTGGGCTCCTCCTTAGGTTGCTCACGACTTAGAGAAGTTCTCGGTGGTCACCAAAGCTCAGATCTTTAGCCCTTTATGGGGGCCAGACCACTTCCCACCCAGCAACCCAGGGGAGAAGGCTCTAGCCAGCCCACTCCCTCCAGATGGAGGACCTTCAGCTGTCCAATAACCAGGGACTCAGACATTCTCTTGTGGAGCTGAATTGTTCCCATCCTATGGATGAAGCTCACCCCCTCTGCCAGGGCACCCTAGATTTAGAGAAGGAAGGACATGGAGAGGTGTCATCTAGCTGAAATAATTCGTTTTACAGATGAGGAAACCGAGGCTCCAAGAAAGCTGAAGTGACTTGGCCAGGGTCCCACAGCAAATGCCCAGATTTACTTGGATCTTCCTGACTCGCCCGTGGCTCAGTAGAACCTCTTTTCTGCTTCTGCGCTGCCCTGTTGGGGTATCAGGTCAGGCTGACCCTTAGAGAGGGTCCTGGGAGATAGGCTTAGAGAGAGAGACCCTTAGAGAGGGCTTCCTCGTGTGCCCCTTCCAGGGGACTCTGGGCCACTCACGATGGAAGTTTCATCCCAGAAGTTTCCCAGAGTCCCTGATTCCGGAACTCTCCAACCTCAGAATGTGTGGTTTTTACTGGAAGAAGATTTTAATTGAAAACAGGTTTCTGGCAGCAGCTCCGAGGGATTTGGCGCAAGATGGGCGAAGGAGCCGGGGAGGATCATGGGAGATGTTTGTGTAACCCTGAAGCTGCCAGTGGATGGCCGTGGGAAGGACGGATGGCGGTGCGGGGGCCCTGGGGAAGGCTCCTCCGTGGATCCTGGAAACATCTGCCCTCGAGGGGGCCGGGAGAGTGTTTGTGGGTCCTGGATGTCTCCTAGCTGCAGTTTGTCTGCAGGACCCCCCGTGGGCCAGGGAGTGCCCCCCGGCTGGAGACACAGAAAAAGAGACGAGATGTCCCTGTGGGGGCAAACGTTTTTGTTGTCCCCATTTATATGATGAGGATGAGCAGAGAGTTCAGGTGACAGGCGGGATGAAACTCGCTCTGGGATACTGGACAGATTATTGGCTGGGCCTCAGCCTCCTCCTCTGTAAAGTGGGAGGGCGGGAATGGGCCCCCTTGTTAATAGAACACTCTCTGGGGGGCCACACAGGCCCCCAGGAGGAGCCTCGATCCTGAGTTAGAGGGTCGAGTCCCTGAGTCCTCTCCCCGAGCCTCAGTTTCTCTGAACCGTAAATTAGGAGATTAGATGGACCAGCCTGTCCTTCCCTCCCCCCTTGGAGCCTGCGGTCCTGGGACAGCCTCGTGCCTTGGTGGTGACGGCGGGGTTGGGGATTCCTGGAGCTTCGTCTGCTTGCCCTGAAAATGGGGACAGCGAAGTGGAGGGTCCTTCCCGCTCCATCACGGCGCAGGTCTGACAAGGAGCCCAGCTGTGGCTGCAGCGGGGGGCAGAGCCCTCTCTTGGCAGGGCTGGGGCGGGGTGCCCCATGGATGCCGAGGGGACGCCATTCTCCTGCTGAAGGCCTCTGGGTACATCGGAGCCCCTGGAGAAGAATCCTAATGCCTGGGAGCACGCGGAGAGCCGGCCCTTTGGGCAGAGCGCTGGGCCTGCAATCAAGAAGGCTCCTGAGACACTGCGTCATTGTGTGACCCTGGGCAAGTCCTTTCACCCCCTGGGCCTTGGTTTCCTCATCCGTCGAATGAGCCGGAGAAGGAAGCGGCCCACCCCGCCAGCGTCCTTTGCCAAGAGAGCCCCCGGCGGCACCCTGAAGGGTCGGAACCAGCTGGAACAACTCGGCAGCCACGAGGGCCCTTCCAAGGGCTGTTGGGCTGAGGCCAAGAAGGGCGCCGCTGAGCGCTGGGCCGCAGATCGCTTCCCGTTAATCCGCTTCTCCCTCGTACTCCAGAGCGGCTCGAAGGGACCCAGTGTGCCAGCCTGAGAGGAGAAGAAGCCAGAGCGAGGAGGCGGCCTCTCAGCACCCCGAGGCCCAAGGAGGGAAGGCTGCGCGGGGCAGAGGGGCTCCGGGAAGTGGGAAGGGCCCTTGAGGAACAAGCGGGGCCCCTTCCCCCCAGATCCTGTCCAGGGAATCCTCCGGGCCTCCTCCTGGCCCCCGTTGTTTGCCTGTCCCTGTGCTCTTTCCTTCTCTCTTCTGAGCTTCCTCTGTCAGGTGGGCGGGGGAGATGCTCTGAGCCTTTGTTTTGTGCCTCGTCCGGGTGCAAATCATCCAACATTGGGTACCCCATTAAATATCATGCAAATATGGAGGTCCTCCTTCAAGCGCCTGCTCTGGGGAACGTCCTCACCCTCGAGCTCCGGCCGGTCTGCCACAGGCTAGCTTGCCGGGCTTCGGGCTCCGGCCTTTGCTCTCAGAGGATCTGGGGGGGGGGGACGCTGGACTGCCCCAGCCTGTGGGATTGGCTCCCTCCAGAGCCCAGCACCAGACTGGGGGGTCCCTTAGCCCAGCCCTCTCCAACCAAGTCATCTAAAAGCCCATCCGAAGCCCAGACCCAGATGGATCCGCTTTCTGAGGGGGCCACGACCCACCCCTGAGATTTCCTGGCAGCGGGGACGAGGGGCTCCTTAGCCAGGGACACAGAGGTCACCCTGCGTCTGAGGGAAGATTTGAACGCACGGCCTTCGGGACTCCAAACCCCAATCTGCTCACTTCATGAAGGGGAAAGTGGAGAGCCAGAGACTTAGAGAGGATGCTGGCAATAATGGCAGCAACAGTGCTGAGCCCTTTATGGGGACCATCTCACTGGATCTTCACAACAACCCCTTCAGAATAGGGCCATTTTACAGACGAGAAAACTGAGGCAGACATGCTTGGGCCCAGTGTTCAGCTGCCCTGGGGCTTGTCCAGGATCACAGGTAGACCATGAAGCCATAGATTTCTATCTGGAAGGGAGGAACCGCAGAGGTCCTCTAGGCCAGTCCCCCCACCCTCATTTTACAGGTGAGGCAACCTTGGCCTGGGGAGGGCAGGGGATAAGATCGAAGGCAGGCCCTTGTGTTTGTGGTTTTGCCTTTGATCCTCTGCCCAGTGGTTAGCACAAGGCCAGGCACCGAGCAGCCGCTTAATAAATGCCTGTTGACTGACTGGTGGCTGTAGAGATGTATAGAGAGACAGAGATAGGAAGAAAAATAAGGAGGGAGAGAGGGAGGGAGGAGAGAAACAGAGAGACAGAGACAGAATCAGAAAAGAGAAAGGGAGACAGGGAGAGAGACAGAAATGAGAGATGGGCAGACAGACAGAGAGGAGAGAGGGAGGGAGGGAGAGAGAAAGGGAGGCGGGGGAAGAGAGAGACACAGAGAAAGGAGGAGGGAGATGGAGAGAGAAAAAGAAACTGAGAGAAAGGGAGACAGGGAGAGAGAAGAGAGAGACAGACAGCAGAGAGACAGGCAGACAGATAGAAAGAGAGGAGGGAAGAGAGACACAGAGAGAGACACAGAGAAAGGAGGGAATAGAGAGGGAGAGAGACAGACAGACTGAGACAGAGACAGAGAGGGAGAGGGAGACAGAATCAGAAAAGAGAAAGGATGGACAGGAGAGAGAAGAGACAGACAGCAGAGAGACAGGCAGACAGACAGACAGAGAGAAGGAGAGTGAAGGGAAGAGAGACAGAGACACAGAGAAAGAAGGAGGGAATAGAGAGGGAGAGAAAGAGACAGACAGACAGACAGAGAGAGACAGAGACAGAGAGGGAGACAGAATCAGAAAAGAGAAAGGACGGAGACAGAAGGAGAGAGAAGAGAGAAACAGGCAGACAGACAGACAGAGAGAAGGAGAGAGGGAGGGGAAGAGAGAGACAGACAGACAGAGACAGGGAGAGAGGTGGGGGAGACAGAGAGGCAGAGAGAGCAGTTACTGCTTATGAAGGATCTCCTGCCGTGGTCTGCAGGTTTAGGGGCAAGTGTTAGAAGGCTGCCGGCTGGCCGGGCTTGGCTAGCTTGGGGGGTGCTCGAGGGGTGCTCCTGGAACGCCTGCGCTCGGGGAGTCTCTCGGCCTGAGCCCAGCTGGCACATGGCCTCCTGGTCTCCCGGGGTCACCCAGCTTTTCTTCCCGTCCCTTCTATCTGCTGCTCTCCCCAGGCCTCCCTCTTGGGTCCTCGTGGTGGCCCAATTAGGCTGGAAGAAGTCAGCCCCCTCCTCCATGGCCCAGCTCTGCATCCAGCCTCGAGCTGCTGTGATGGGGACAGACACCTGCCTGGGACAAGCCCGTTGGGTGCCTGCTAGAATGCCCAGGAGGGGGAAAGGGGGGCCTGGTGATATGTTTGGGAGATTTTTTTTTAACCCTTAAACTTCACTTTCCATCTCAGAATCAATACTGTGCATTGAGTCCAAGGCAGAAGAGCAGTAAGGGCTGGGCAATGGGCATTAAGTGACTTGTCCAGGGTCACACAGCTGGGAAGTGTCTGAGACTAGATTTGAACCCAGGACCTCGAGTCTTTAGGCCAGACAATGGCAGGCCCAGGAGGACCACTCGGCCTGTCCTCTGACTCTGAATGCACACCTTGAGCTAGTTCAGAGCTGTAGCAGGGGGCCACTTCCTGCTGAGTCTTCCTAAATCCTGGGGGGCTTCTCGGCATTTTGGATGGTGCCGTGAGGCTGGCTCTGTTGGGCCGAGGATTCGGGACTGCCTGGAGCCGCTGGGGGGATCTCGAAGTCCGTTTGCTGTGTGTTTTCAAGTGGTCGTGGGGTGCGAGAAGGAGGGGCCCGATGGGCCGTGAGGCGTCCGTGCTGCCATTGGGGAGCCTTGGGTGAGCCGGGGGTGGGTGGGGGTCACTCCGGCCCCCAGAACCTCAGCCTCTTCCCCTGTAAGAGGGGTCACAGCTCCCTGCAGGCCTCCGCTCCGAGCTGAGAGGGCGGCTGGAGCTCGTGCAGACTCCGAGCCCCGTCCAGTGGCCGTCCTGACTTACCACGAAGGGGTGCTGCGGCGCTTCGGCCGAGGCCGCGTCCGTTAGGAGGTGGGGATCGGCTTCCGGAGGGGCTTCCGCGGGGGCCGGGCCGGGGCCGAGCCTCCAACTTTCCCGTCTGTCGAATGTCCAGGAACACTAGTTGGTGATCCATGAGGGGAGGCTCTTGTGGACCGAGTGCTGGACTGGCCGTCAGGACGGGCCTGAGTTCAAATCCCATCCTTGACACGAACCGTGTGAGCCAAACTCTCCGTCCCGTTTGCTCCTTTGTAAAGCGGAGGCGATCCCGAGGCCCAGCCAGGAGGAGGGACACGTAAAGGGCTCGTCCATCCGCACACGCTGTAGGAGCGTCCGCAACAAGAATAACAAATGGTTGTAAAAAGGCACTCCGAAGTTGGAAGGGACCTGGATTCGAATCCTGGCACTCCCACTTCTGACTTGTTGGACCGGACCTGGGTCGTTCTTCTTCTGCAAAGGTCCCTTCCAAGTCCAGGGCTTCTTCCCACCCCTCGGATCTCCCTCGGGATCTCCCTCTCCCTTCTGTGGGCCGGGAATGTTCAGAAGGCGGCTGGACTGAAACTTGAGTGAGGCGCCCCGGCGGCACCATCTTCCTTCGGCTTCCCCGAGCGTGGCTCACTTTGATGGGAATTCAGCTCAGTCGTATTTGGAGTTCTGGTTGGGATGGTGTTTGTTGGGGTGGAGAGACAGACAGACAGAGATACAGAGACAGACATAGAGACACAGAGAGAGAGAGAGAGACAGAGACATGGGGCAGGGGTGGGGGGCGGAGGAGAGACAGAGACAGAGACAGAGATAAAGAAGGAGAGAGACCCAGAGACAGGCAGACAGACAGACAGACAGAGGGAGCACGGTGTGTGCAGGTCTAGACACGCTCCTTGGCCCCTCCTCGGGCAGAGCAGAGCCCGGCGCCTCCCGGCTCGCTTCTCGCTGCCAGGCAGGAGCGGCCCCCCTCCCCGGGCGCAGGGCTGGCTCAGCCCCTTTTCTCAGCAGAGCCGCGGGCGGTAGTTGGTCGATGGGCGTCCGAGGGCCGCTTTGGGCTCCCACGTCGGGATGGAGCCAGGAAGGGAGCCGCCTTTGGTGCGGCAGAGCCGGGGAGGACAGGGAGGACCGGAGGAGGCAGAGGGCAGCTCTGGGAGCAGCTGGCAGCCTGTCTCCGAAGGGCCGGCTGGGCCTGCCCGAGGACCTTTGGGTGGATTTTCTCTCGGTTTCTCCCCCTTCCGTGTAAGCTGAGCCTGGTGGCGGCTTTCAGTATTTGGGGCTCGAGTGTTTCCTTCCTTACGTCATAGCAGAGGAGGCGGCGGCGGGCAGGCGGCTCCTTCGGGTCACCCCCATCGGTGGAGGGGCATCGTGAGGGGAGGAAGGAGCTTCCTGGGTGCCCGTCCGCCCGCTCACACACCCACCCCTCTGCGGGTGCTCCTTCCTCCCCTCGGGCCAGGCTCCTTGAGGTCCCTTCCAAGACGGTCCAGCGTCTTCCGCCCTTTTCAGGCTTTCCCCTGGCTTTTTCTTTAAACAAAACAAAACAAAACAAAAAAGCGGTTTCGTGGACACCTGTGGCGGCTTCGTTTCCACTCCAGTTGTTTACGCCCCCTCAGCCCCTTGTGGCAGCATCCTGAGTGACCCCAGAGAGGAGCTCCTGCACAGCGGACACAGCGCCGCTCGGCTCCCTCGGACCCTCACCTCCCCACCCAGCGAAAGCCCTTCTGAAAAAGGCTAAAACACGCCGAGAGGGGAAGCCGGCCAAGCTGAGGCAGACCCGCAAGGCTCTGACGTCGGGCCGCCCAGGCTTTCCTCCTGTATTGGAGCGGTGGCTGGGACGGGGTGGGAGGCGATTCGGGGTTCTGTGCGTGTGTGGGGCCGGCTCCGGGCAGGGATGGACGGATGCCCCCCTTTGCCCAGGCATCCTTGTTCAGAGAGGTGGGGAAGGTGGCCTTGGGGCTTCCTGAGCATTATCTGCCCACCTCCAGCTAGATCAGAAAACGGTGAGGCCGGCAAGGTCTCTGCCCGAGGCTGAGCCTTCAAAGCAGAGCCTGTGTGGTCTGCCCAGAGGCCTCCAGCTGCATAAACAAATCCACCATGGGCGGCGGTGAGGGGGCAGCGGTGGGCATTTTGATAGCCCGGCAGCGACAAATCTGCCTGTTTCTTGACTGATTCACAGATTAAGAAGTTGAGATTAAGAGCTTTGATAATGACGGGCGGATTTTATTTCATGAATGTAATTTTTAATATGAATTTAATATTTTAAAATTAAGTTTTTATCCATTTAAATGCATTAAATTTGGGTTTTATGCGTCGGCTCCTTTGATTTCGGGGTCAGCCGTTGGCCTTGGTGCTAGGAAGACCCACGTTCAAGCCTATCTCAGACATTTATTTCCTATCCGTGTGGCACTTGGTTAAGTTTTTCAGCTCTCCGTTCTGCAGTTTTCCCCTCTGTAGAATGGGCATCATAAGAGCCCCTGCCTCCCAGGGTTGCTGAGAAGATCAAATGGGACCCCTGAAGCTTATAAATGCGAGCAATTAATATCTCCATTATGCAGACGGGGAAACTGAGATTCAGAGCTCTCACAGGAACGTAGGTCCAGAGCCAGAGGGGCTCATCATCGAGGCCACACTCCCTGTCTCCCCTCTGCCCCACTTATAGCTGGGGAAATCAAGGCTGCAGGAGGGGAAGAGGCTTGGCCAGCTTTGGGCTTCTCTCTCCCTGCTCCGGGCAGGAGGGACTTCACCCCCCCCCCCGGGCATCCCAGGCCGGAGGGGCAGAGCTCGCCCCATGCCCTGTGGCTCCTCACACTGCTGCTGCTCAAGCTTTGGACGGGCCAGGGCCTGAGGAGAACATCGCTTAGCACTGAGCGTGTGTCCGTAGGGACGTGCCTGTGTACTGATTTATTCTAATGACACATCGGGACATTCATTCTCGTTACTGTCATAGAAAGGAAAAGGAGGCGTCATGGTAGAGTGGAGGAGAAAGAGCCATCAGGGAATCCGGGGAGCACCTGGCTGGGTCACTTCCTGCCCTGGATGCCAGCAGCCTGGGTGACCCTTGGCCAGCCAGTCCCCCCCGACAGCTTTGCTTCCCCAAAAGGGGATGATGCCGGGGGAGGGGGTGCTTGGGTAGATGAATGAAGTTTCCCCATCTGGGAATCCCCAGCCCTGATGATAGCATAGGCCCATCCCTGCCCTTATCTTCATTAAAATATCTTTGGAGGATGATGGGCTTTTCTGCTGAGAAATTTATCCGGCCTGCAAGAAGTCGAGGCAGGGGGGACCCTTGGAAAAACCAGGCCTGCCTGGGCTCTGGGGCTGTGCCAGCCTGGGGCTGGGCTCTGGAAGGAGCCCAGAACGGACGGCGTGGAAGGGACCACGCACTGCAGGCGATCTTCTTCTCCAGAGCTTCTTTCTTTTGGGGGGAGTTTTAGTGTCCCTCTTCCTGGAAGTCCGAGTCTTCCCCAAAATGGATCAGGCCAAAAGGATACTAGAAGGGAAGGGATTGCTTTGGGGAAACACATTGGATGTTGCCTTTTCTTCTTATGTGGGCTTGGGCTGAAAGGCCTGGGATTCCTTAATTCCGTTGTGAGTTTGTCCTTTCCTTCCTTCGTTTATTCGCCGTCTTCGCCTTGTCCCTTCGCCGCTCCCCTTCTCTGTGCTCCTCTTCTCCCCGTCCACCTCTTCTCCCAGCTCAAGAATTTAGGCCCAGAACAGCCTCATTAGGGCTAACAAAGAGACATCTGTAACTGAGCCCCAGGGGATGACATGGGGAAGAAAGAAAGCTGGGCAGCGGTGCCCATCTCCGCCTTCCCTCCAGCCCTACCTGGCATGCCCAGTCTAGCCAAAGATGGCCTCCATCGCTGCCAGCGCTCACCGGGGTGGGGAGGCCTCTGGAGTCTTCCTGGATAGCCGTCTCTTCTGAAGCTGCAGGAAAATCCTGGCGAACGGGCCAGTCGTGCAAGCTCTGGCAAGAAGGAGGTGGTGGGGGTGATGCCAGGGCTCCCCTGCCGGGACACGAGCAAGGCGTTGGGGGGCTCTTCTGGAAAGGCTGGAAGGATGCCCTCCTCCCTCCGGCAGCCACCCCCATGCCCTTGTCGACAGCTGGCAGAGAGCTGACCGTCTGCTTGGGATTCAGAAAAGCACGTCCCTGCCTTGCTTGGGTTTCACAGCCTGGGCAGGGCTCCTGGGGAAGATCTTGATCGCGTCTCGTGATGGAAATAGAAGTCTTTGGGCCAGCGAATGCTCTGATCCTCGCCGCTCGGACCCCCACCCCGGCCCCCGCCCACAGCATCCAGAGCAGGCGGGCAGCGACGCAGGGCAGAGCTCTGCCCGGGGCGGCTTTGGGCACCTGGAGCTAGGAGGAGCCCTGGCCGCAGAGGGCCTCCAGACCCGTTAGGGGGACGGCGCCGGTTCCTTCGCAGAGGGCCGTGCTTTGAAGGCGATCAATCCCCCCCACCTGCCCTAACAGCAGGAAGGACCGGGGGGCCATTTTATATCGAACCAAGACTTAGACCAGATCATCGTCTCAGAGCCCTAGCACGAGGCATTTACTAAGTCACTTCAATCGGAGCTATTTGAGAAGTAAAAAAAATAAAGAAGTTCGGAGGCCTTGGAAAGCTGTTTGACCCTGGACAGGTCCCTTACCCTCTGCCTTGGTTTCTTCATCTGTAAAAATTTGGAGAATAAGAGCATTTACCTCCCAGAGTCATGCAGACAAAATGGGAATAATAATGATAAAATGTTTATTAGCAAAGTGCCTGGTCCCCAGAGGCCCCCTTAAAGGTGAGCCGTTCCTTACAATTTATCGTCACTTTTCTGCAGCAAAATGGAATTTGGACATTGGGTTTTCACGGCTTGTCACTAGCCCTTTGTTTAGTCTGGGATCCAGAGTGACCTTGAGAGAAGCCTGCAAGATTAGGAGGGATGATGGAATGTGCCCGGGCTGGGGGAGGAGGATGCTGGGAGGCTCCTGTCGGGAAGGACGGGGGCCCTGAGGGGCCGGGGAGTGAGGGAGGGGCTGGGGACCCTGCCAGGAGCTGGGGGTGTCGAGCCCGGCTTCCGTTCTTGAAGGGCCTTAACGGGGAGGAAGGCTAGCGAGTCCCGCAAGGCGCCCCCAGGGAGGCCATTGGACTTCCCCAGGGATTCGGGTCTCCTGAGGAGGTGGCGAGCGCCTCCGTCCGGTGGAGACGGGACGCCGGGCTGCCCTTGAGACACGGCGACTGCCTGGGCCGAGCTGTCTGAGCGGGGCAGACAGTGTAGTCTAATGGAAGAGCCCCGGAGCCCCGGGCTCGGATCACAGCTCTCAGCACGCCCCTGCAAGCCCCTGGCAGGCAAGGGCTCGTCCTGGCCCCCGGCTGTCCTCGCAGAGGGACCCCCAGCACTGGGGGGGGCTCCTTCTCTGCGGCTTCTAGGCTTAGAGCTCCCCACGGAGGGCTCCCCAGCCAGGCCCTGCCAGAATCAGAACCTGATAAGGATCTCTTGGGTCAAGGCTGGCAGTAGCCCTTCTGCCTCATAGGCTGTGGGCGAGGAAGGCTTTGGAGGCTCCCCGTCCAGCCGAGCCTCCTGCTAAGCACCGCCATCCTCCATGGGAGTAGCGAAGCCCAGAAGGTGTAGAGGGGCTGCCGGGGCGCCTCCCCGGGGACGGGTTTGATGACCACCAGGAGGAAAGCCTGGGGGCCCCGGGGTGGTGTGGAAAGCGCCTTGGCCGTCCCTGCCGTAGCTCGGGGTGATCCGTGTCTCTGGACGGGCTGCCCTTGGCCTTTGACTCGGCACTCAGTGCCCAGTAAGTGCTCAGTAGGTGCTCCTTATATCCCTGCCTCCTGGGTGCCTGCCGGGGGGAGGCACTCATCTCCGGACCGCTCCGGGTGGGGAGGGTGCCATGGGGACGCCTGGGCTGTCCAGTGCTTGTCCCCTGGGATCACCGTCCCGCCAGCTCCCCTTTAGAGGAAGCTCGAAGGTTTGCCGAGCATTTTACAGAGGGTCTCCTTGGAGCCTCGCAGCAACTCACCGGAGATCAGTGGGACCATGATCCTCATTTTACAGATAAGGAAACTGAGGCAAATAGGTTGTGCGGGGTCCAGGAAGTTTCCGAGGCTGGATTTGAACTCGGGTCTGTAGGTCCAGAACAGCAAGCACGAGTTACCATAAACACAGCCTCCACTACCAGGGGCTCTTGGCCTTTCTGCTGGATTTGACAGTCTCGTCCTTCAGGTTTTCATAGATGTATCTGGGGGTGAGAAAACGTATCTAAAGGGAGAGAAAGTGTGTCTGCCACACGTGGACCTCCATCCACGAGCTGGGAGCCTCTTGGCTTGCTTTATCTGAAATGCTGCGCCAGGCGCAGGAGAAGCACAGAATTGGAACTCGCGCCCTGACCTGGGCAGTGACCCGCTATGGGGTGGCAGCACGGGGGGATGTCTGCTCCGGGGCCCCCTGGGAAGATCAGGCGAGACCACGGCCAGCTCTTGGCAGACCGCTGAGGCGGGTTGTGGGTGCTAACCATCGGTCCATAAACATTCATGGGCCCCTCTTGGGTGCCGGGACTTAGCCTGGGTGAGCGGGAGGGAGGACGGAGGGAGCTGTGGCCAGCGGGGCCCCCAGGGCCCCCTAGAGAAGAGAGGCCCTTCTGGGCTTCTTGTGTCCTCCTCCCAGGCTCTGGGCCTGTGGGCAGCCACTCCCTGGCCATCTCCCTGGCCATCTCCCTGACTGTCTCCGTGTCCCCAGCTGTCTCCCCGGCTGTCTCCCCAGCTGTCTCTGTGTTCCTGTTTCCCCAGCCGTCTCCCTGGCCTTCTCCCCAGCTCTCCCTGGCCGTCTCCCCAGCCGTCTCCGTGTCCCCGTCTCCCTGGCCTTCTCCCCGGCCATCTCCCCAGCCTTCTCCCTGGCTCTCCCCAGCCTTCTCCCTGGCTCTCCCTGGCCATTTTCCCCAGCCGTCTCCCCAGCTGTCTCCCCAGCTCTCCCCAGCTCTCCCCGGCCTTCCCCGGCTGTCTCCCTGGCCTTCTCCCCAGCTCTCCCCGGCTCTCCCTGGCCATCTCCCTGGCCATTTCCCCCGGCTGTCTCCGTGTCCCTGTCTCCCTGAGGCCTCAGCCTGCCCCTCTGCTCATGGCCCTCTCGCTCTCCTCCCTCTCCATGCAGACCAGAATGCAGAGCCTGCATCCGGATCCCAAAGCCCGCTACAGCAGCGTCTACGGCGCCCTCAGGCAGATCATCCGGACCGAAGGCTTCTGGAGGCCCCTCCGGGGCATCAACGTGATGGTGATGGGGGCCGGACCGGCTCACGCCATGTACTTTGCCTGCTATGAAAACATGAAAAGGATTTTAAATGAGGTCCTCCACCGCCGAGGAAACAGCCACCTGGCCAATGGTATTTTGAGCGCTCGGTTGGGTTCCACCGCAGGCCCCCCCCGTGCTTCCTGGGGCTCCCCCTGGGGTGCCCCGGCCCAGGAGCCCGTCCCTCCCTCCCCAGCTCTCTGTGCCGGACTAGATCTGTAGAGGTAGAGAACTGTTCCGGGCCCCCCGGACTTCGGGGCACCGGCCGGCTGAGGGGTGCGCTCGGCTCTTGGTCCTTTTTGACCTTTGCTTTATCGCTCAGACTCTCCTACTAGACCTTTACGATCAGACCTAGGAAGCCGCTCAGTGGAGCCAGCCGCGGGCTCCGAGGACGCACTCTGAACGTGTGCTAAGCCCCACCAAAAGACCTTTGGCACCGCGGCGTCGGAGCTCACTCGTGAGGAGTGTCACTGACTGGCCGGAGCAGCCCGCCCCGGGGCAGGATCTAAGCTTCGGGGTCCCCTGCCGCCCCCCGCTTGTCTGAGAGCAAGGGATGGAGTAGTTTACTTTGGAAGGAGAAGGGGGGTGGAGACGGGGTCTGTGAGGGCCCACACGCAGCTCGGCGAGGGCTGCACACGGGAGGGTGAGTTAGGAGAGGAGGGGCCGCGGGCTCTGCTGTGGCGTGGCTGGGCCTGCCCAGCGTGGCCGGGGAGCTTTCTTCTGCCTTCCTTTCTCTGCCCCCACCGAGAGCGCCCCTGCGGCCGGCAGACCTGGGTAATCCGCGCCCCTCGTGTGTTCTGGAGAAATGCCTTGGTTATTTTCCATGTCCTGAGATGCATTCTGGGACCCTCCTTTAGGGAAGACCCCCCCCAACCCCCTCAGGAAGCGGCTTGATTTAGGTCTTTGGAGCCCACCGGAGCAGAGGGAGACTAGAGGTCCCTTTGGGCCTTCCCGGCGCTGAGCGTCCAGGCTGGCCTCCCAGGGGGCCCCTCTTCTCTCCTTCCGCTCTCCAGGGGTAACATCAGGTCCTCGGCAATGTCACCCCCGGTGCGCTTCCTGGGCCCGTGCGCTGCTCACGGTCCTCCAGGCGGAGAGGCTCCTCCACACAAACCTACAGGTTTGGAGCACCTAAAGGCTGTCTAGGCCAGGCCCCTCCCTGGGCAGCTGAGGACACAGAGGCCAGCGGAAGCGAAGCTGCTCTCTCCAAGGGCTCCCGGATCATAAGGGGGAGCCAGAATTGGAACCTTCGTTCTGCGATGCCCCGTCCCGTCCAGCTCCTGTTTCCCGTCCTCCTTTCCATGTCCCTCGCTGCCTTGCATGGGTTCCATCCAGGCTAGAGCAGAGGAATCGAATTCCTGAATGGAATGAATTGAATTCTTTGGCTCTGGGGGAAGGAGAGGGCACTGAGAGTGAGGAAACCCCCCAGAAAGCAGTGGAGAGAGAGAGAGCTGCTAAGGGTGGTTTCTGGGGGTTCTCCAGCCTCAGTTCTTCTTCCGAGGCCTCTGTGGAGAGGGCTGCTGGAAGGTGGGGAGCTCTGTGCCCTTCCTTGCTTCTCCAACCCCTGCCTGCCCCCACCCCCCTTCCCCAGTGGCCCTCTTTAACCCAGCCCCTCCGCCCCCCGTCCCTTCCTACCCTCGCTTGGGGCTCTCTGGGATAAAAAGCTAGTCGCCTGATGGTAAGTGTTTCTGCCTTCCTTTTTCCTCCTTAAGAAGCCAGGCCACGAGAGCCTCGGTTTGAGGTCCCCACGAACTGAGCCCCAGGGGTTGCTTTGGGAGGCTAACTTTCTGGAGTTTGTTTTGCAGGGATAGCGGGGAGTATGGCCACCCTGCTCCATGATGCCGTAATGAATCCAGCTGAAGGTAATGTGTCCCTGCCCTGGGGAGGGGGGGCGACTGGAGCAGGTCCCCACTGCCTGGGAGGGAGGAAGAGTGGCTTCTAAGCCACAAGAGTAGTCAGGGAGACCCAGTTCCTTCTTTTTAAAGACAAAGAGAGCTTTATTTGATGACGCTGTATCCTTAAGTAAAGTGAGGCAGTTCTTTCTTGAGGCAGCAAGGTGATGCAGTAGATGGGCCTGGAATCAGGAAGGCCTGAGTTCAGATAGAGCCTCAGAAACCTCGATTTACCTGTGTGACCCTGGGCAAGTCACTTCATCTCTGTTTGCCCTTGTTTCCTCAACTGTAAAATAGGGGTAACAGCACTATCCCTGCCATAGAATTGTGAAGCTCACATGAGAAAATATTTGTAAAACATGTAGCCCAGTGCCTGGCACATAGTAGGTGCTAAATAAATGCTTATCCCTTCCCTAACTTAAGTGTGATTTCATTGGTGCCCTTAGTTCTGTGATTCTGAGAAAGGGATCGAAAGGAGGGAATAAAGTTCTTCCATCCCTGGTTCAGGCCTCAGTGACCTGAGCCGATTGCAAGATGTGCAATGGGACGGACCCGAATTCAAATCCAGACCCTCAGCTGTGTGACCCTCAAGTCACCTAGTTTTTCTAGGCAGCTCCCTAAGAGAGATTCTTAACTTGGGGCCCATGAACTGCTTTTTAAAAACATTTCAATAAGCGTTTCAAAGTGTTGAGTTTTCTTTGTATTATTAAGTATTTTATTCATTAAAAAACATTAAACAAGAGATCTGTGAGCTTCACTGGACTGCCAAAGGGCTCCATGTTGAAAAGCAAAGTGAAGAGCCCCTGATCTGTGACTCCAGAGTTGTAGCGAAGGCGCCAGCTGCTGCCATGGCTTCATCCAGATTACTGGATCAGTACCATCACGGCTCCAGGCTCTAGTTCCATCCCCTTAGTGAGGGCATCAGCCCCGATGAGTTAGAAGACCGTAGGCGTCCCACAAGGGACCTTGGTCGTCACCAAAGCCAGCCTTCCCATTTTACGGATGAGAATACGGAGGCCCAGACAGCTTCAGCCCGCTTGAGCAGAGTCACACTAGGAAGCTGTGTGGGCAGGGGGCTGTTTGGGGAATTGGCACAAATCGAGTGCTCCTTCCCTCTGAATGTACAACAGCCATCGCTGGCCCTGTCGTCCAAGGGGTGACTTTAGTTGGATTCCTCCCTGGAAGAGCCGATCGTTTTCCTTTGTAAAGTCAAAGCGGGGCTGCTGAGGAAGGAGGTGGGGATCGGCTCTGGGGAACGGAGAGCCTCCTGCTTCTGGTTTCCCAGACGGCCGCTGGCGATGTCCGTGGGATGCTGTCCTGGGGCTCCTCTGGGAGACGGATCTGAGAGCCGCCCCCTATTCCGGGCTCCTTGCACCCGGCTCTGCCAAGGTGCCCCGGAATTTGTTTGCCCAAAGTTTCAGATGAGCTAGGAGGGAGCTCAGACTCCCGTTTTATAGAGAAGGAAACCGAGGCCCCGCAAGGTAAATGGATTTGCACGGTCACGCGAGTACTTCCTAAGTGGCCGCGCTAGAATTTGAATCCAGACCTCATCAGACCCGGCCCGGTCCTCAGAGATGATCTCGTCCTGCCTGCCTGCAGCTTCTCTGACCCTTATTCAGACGTGCAGCCGAGGGAGCTCCCTCTTTCACGAGGGAACTCGTAGGCCAGTGCGCAGTTTTACTTCCCCTCCTGAGGGGTCTGTAGCGGGGCTGCCAAGGGACTGTTTGGTCTACAGATCAGACGCTGGCTTTAGTTTTAAGAAAAACTTGAACTTTGGGGTCTTGCCTGCCTCTAGAATGGAATTCTGGCTGTTCCAGGTTTCAGCACGGTTCCCCTTGTTGGCTATTTAACGATTAGCCTTCTGGAAGCCTGAATTGGTCTTTGCTTCCTGCCAGTGACCAACAGTGAGAGCGCCGTCCGTGGAGGAGGCGTTTGCCCCGTTCTGTTTGGGCCGGAGCGAGAGGCTGTAGGGAGCCGAGAGCAGCTCTGGTAGAGGGCTCCAAGGAAGACTCCAGTTCCGTGTTAGGGAGTGTTTCCTTCCTCATGTCTGAGCCGTTCAGCCGGCCGTGGGGTACAGCCCTGCGTGGGGATGCAGAGCCCGGACAACAAATAGTCCTCGCCTTCAAGGAGAGGCATAGAGCGAATTCCCCGGCCAGGAGGTCTTTAAGCAAAGAATAGCCGACCTCTTAGGAGGGAACCACAGCTTGATTCATCAAACCTTTATTAAGAGCCTGCTCGAGGCCGGGCTGCTTTGAAGGCAGACCTGGCACCGTTTCTGACCTCGGGGAGCTCCCGTTCCTCTGCGTTCTAGAGAGGGCCCTTAGGTGGGGCGACCTTTATCAGGTAAAGAGCGTCAGAGCGGATGAGCCGAGAGCTGGGATCCCTTTCAGGGATTCCCCAAGCCAGCCCTCTCTCCAGAGGGCCCCCGAGGGTTCTGCTAGGCCCCCGGAGAGCACCCTAGACTAGAAGACAGACATCAGTGAGTCCGTCCGCAGGCACTTATTGAGCACCTGCTCTGTCCTGAGCACTGTCCTAGGTGAGGGGCTACAAGGACAAGGAATGAAATCATCCCTATTTTCAAGGGAAAGCAGTCTAGCTTGGGAAGTTTGGGGAGACTCTGGGGAAATTCATTTCAAGTTGGGGCGGTTCTGCTCAGAATCCTCATTTCTGTTGTGCTGGGTCGGCCTTGGGGGGGCCGGTGTCTCCCCCCCCCCCCCCCCCCCAGGGAGCCGGTTAGGTAGCTCCAGGATTGGGTGAGGCAGCGCTTCCTCACCTCAGGCCCCCAGATTGGGGGGGTCCAAGAACCTGAACGGGAGAGAAAATCACCTCTTTTTGTTTTAAACTCACCTTTGGCTTTCCTCGGTGATGTCCTCAGTGTGATTCTGAGAGAGGAAGCAGGGGCGGGCTGGGAAGTCAGGAGTCGCCCCGAGTGGGGCTGCTGGGAGCTCCCCGCCCGTGTCCTGTGGCTCTAACTTGCCTGTTTTCCTTTGTGGCCTGACTCTGCCCGTGTCTCCGTCGTGGGGTGGCCGACGCCTGGACCCGTGGGCACCCCCGCCTGCAGTGGTGAAGCAGCGCATGCAGATGTACAACTCCCCTCACCACTCCGCTCGCCGCTGCATCCTGGCCGTGTGGAGGACCGAGGGGGTGGGCGCCTTCTACCGGAGCTACACGACGCAGCTCACCATGAACATTCCCTTCCAAGCCATTCACTTCATCTCCTACGAGTTCCTCCAGGAACAGGTCAACCCTCACCGGGGCTACAACCCCCTGTCGCACATCCTCGCTGGGGGGCTGGCGGGGGCCATAGCCGCGGCCGCCACCACCCCTCTGGATGTCTGTAAGACCCTCCTCAACACTCAGGAAAACATGGCTCTGTCGTTGGCCAACGTCAGCGGCCATCTCTCCGGCATGGCCAACGCCTTCCGGACGGTGTACCAGCTCAGTGGTATTTCTGGGTACTTCAAAGGTGTCCAGGCGCGGGTCATCTACCAGATGCCGTCCACGGCCATCTCCTGGTCAGTCTATGAGTTTTTCAAGTACTTCCTCACGAAGCACCAAATGGAGAACAGAACTCTGTACTAAGACAGACGGCGGGGAGCGAGCCAGCATCTCTTATTTAAGAAGGAAAGCAAGAAAGGATTCCCCTTCCCATGTCCAGCCCCCCTTTCCTCCTGCCCCCTCACCAAGTTTTACAAGCTTCGGGTTTCCTGAAGCACCTGTGATTCTTGCAGGGCACGTGCCGCTGACCAGCCCCTCCCCGAGGCCTCGACGAGGGGCTGGGCACGCCCCGGACACCAGAGCACTGGAGGTCCGGGAAGACGGATACGTTCCCCCTCCCCCCGCCTGCCTTTTCCCTCCCCTGCCAGAAGAATGAATGTGATTTTTCTTCTTCCCTGGAAATCCTAGAACGCACAGACAGGGTCAGGGAAACGGGGGGCCTGGAGAGGAGGGGAGTACCTCAGAGACTTAAGATGTTCAAGACAAATTAAATATGATATGTATATACAAGTTCCATTACGCAATATAAAAATAGATGGATAATGTTTATCCTTTATTTTTCTATGTAGAAGTTGAATTCGTGCGTGCGTGTGTGTGTGAGTGTGAGTGTGCGAGTGTGCAAATACTATTACCGCTGGGATTTGAAAAGCTTTTAAAAAAAGAAAAGAAACAAGGGCTCCATTTCTCCCATCGTGAGAGATGATAAAACACCAAAGCCTCCTTGCCCAACCTCCAGGGGCGGCCGAAAGCCTTGTGAGCCTCCCTCCCTGCCCCCTTGGAAGTTTCACGTGAATGTACGTAATAAATGTTGTGTTTATACTTTCGAGTTATTTTTTTAATGGGTTAAAAAGGTACATTTAAAGAAAACTCTGACCACGAAGGAAAAAATGACCTTTTTGTCATTTCTTCTGCTTACACACATGGGATGTCAGAGGCTATTGACGTTGACTCCCTCCTTTTACAAATAAGGAAACTGAGGCTTGTCAGGGGCGAGGGGACTTCTGCCATCGACTGTTTTGACTGCCTTTTTGTCTTGAATGAATCTTCTCTTGTTTCCAAGCCCCCAAAGAGCGAGTTCTCCCAGGACTGCTGGAGGTCGGGAGTCCTTCCCCTAAGGAAGTTCCGCGGAAGCGTGCAGGGGCTCGGGCCGTGCCGGTGTCGACTCCGGCCTGTTGGTGAGCGTGTGTGCGCGTGTGCTCGTGTCCTCTGAAGCTTCCCCGGAGCTTTCTTTCTGGCCGAGGCCCCCCCGAGACCCTTTTCGCTGTTCTTAGTGGCTCAGCTGAATTGTTTACAGGACAGACGTGCAGGGGGCACGTCGGGCAGATGCAGCAGCACCCCGAGTCTGGCTTTCCCCGGGATCCTTCACGTCAGAGCACTTTCCCTAGGACGTCACGTAGCGCCTTCACCCTCTTCCCACCTGACGGGAGGGAGGGAGACGAGGAAGAAGCTCTTCCTGCTCTGTAGGAGGTGCCAGAAAAGGGGGAAGGGGGCGTTGGGCTTCCTCAGTGACGAGGAAGAGTCCGAGTTGCAGAAAGGGTCATTCTTGGGGTATCTTGTATTTTTCTGTCCATTTTCGCCTTCAGAGAGATTCTGTCTGATTTAAACAGAGGCCCTGGGGAGGCTCTTGTAGTGGGGCTTGAGGGACATCTCCTAAAACAACCAAAACCAGACCTGTTTTTTCCAGCCCATCCCTGGCGGCCAGGCCCGAGGCCAGAGAAAAGACTCCATTAGCCGAATTCTTTCCTCGGCTCTGTAGCCATCCTTGCCCAAGTGCCTGTCTTTAGAGCTTAGCCAATGGACTCGTCTTTAGGTAGAGATGCCGAGAGGGCCCTGGAGGTGGCCAACTCCAACAAGGCTCTCGTTGAGTGTTCGCACCCAGGGCTCGAGCTCTGGGGAAGTGTCGAGCGCCACGTGGACGTGTGGAGGGTCCCAGCTAGGCTTGCAAACCTTGACTGGTGATCGCTAGGGGCTTTGCCTCTGAGTCTGAGCCGTTAGAAGGGCTCTCTTGAATTCATTGTTCCCGAAGGTGGGAGTGCCAAGTTTCGGCTTCTTGGGGAGACGCGTGCTCTCGCCCAGGTAACCTGCCTCCGCCAGGCCACGGCTCTTGGGGGCAGGTTGTACGAGGCACACGTTGTGCCCGACTGAGGGTGAGGCGAGAATGGGCTGAAGCTGCCCAAGCTAGAGCCAGGATTTATTTATTTTCTAAAATAGTTTCTCGTTCATCTTCTCCCTCCGTCGTCTTCTAGCTTCCTGACTACTTCATAGTCCTCCTAGAACTTCTCCTGCCAATGGTATTTAAAAGTGAATTCCCGTTTGTCTAGGAGAGGCTTTCTGTTAGGAAGGGACCTTCTGCTCTCTTTTGAAGACTTTCGGAGGCTGGGTTTGCCCCGACTCCTCTGGATTCAAGAGGCATCTAAGTGCCTACCATGTGCTGGGCGCTGTGCTAGCTCAGGCTCCCAAGACAAAAATGAAATCAGGCCCACGCTTGGGCCTCTACGGCAATCCCTTGGCCTTGAAGAGCACACTAGGGCCCCAGGCTCATCCTTGAAAAAGTGTTTTATTGGTCACAGCTGCGCCTTCCTGTCTACTTTGTAGGAACCTTGAGGCCAAGCTTCTGCCTTCCTACAGTCAGTTGTGATGGGCAGGGCTCCTCTTCAGAACCCGGCTCTTCTCATCTTCATTTCTGGCTTAAACTGGCCCGGTTTCTTAATGCTCCGTCCCTTTTCCTGAGCCCTGCGACGAGCCACATGGGGCCAGCTCTTGTACTTTGAGGCCGGCCTCTCCGGACACAGCCGTCCTGCCTGGGACCATTGTATCTGACCGGGATTTGGGGGAGGAGGGCGGCCTGGGTTCTCACCTGTGAAATCCAGATGCGTTTGCTGCTTGGTTTCTGCAAGAATGCACAGTGTGTGTGTGTGTGTGTGTGTGTGTGTGTGTGTGTGTGTGTGTGTTTTAAAAAGGGAGCAAAAGAGTGTTATTTAAAAAACAAAAACCTTGTGATGGCTGCCTTGTAGTTTGTACCCGATTCTGTTTCTCCCCCTTTTCCATTTGTTCGCCGGCTGTTTGAAGGAGGGACGGGGTGGGCTGGGGGTGGGGGAAGGCGTGTGTGTTGGTGTGCCGGGTGTTTGCTTCCCAATGTGCTGCTACAGTTGTAACACTGGAGCTGGAGGAAAAAAAAATAAAGTGTCCATCTGTCTGTCTGGTGTGTTCTCTGGTGGGGCCGGGTGGGAGGTGGAGGAACCCAGAGCTGGAGGGGACCTCCGAGGCCATCTTGTCCAGCCTTCTTTTAGAGGAGGAAGTAGACTGAGAGATTACAGGACAGTTGAGGTTGCCCAAGCAGCGGCAGAGGCAGGATTTGAACCCAAACCCCCCCTCCCAGGTTAGTGCTCAAATACCCCATCCCACATTCTCTTTAGAGAGATGCAGATGCCTATCCTTCCCTTTTACAGAGAAAGAAATGAAAGCCCAGGAAGGAATTTGGGCTCCTGGATCTAGAAGCAGGAAGGACTTGGGAGTTCGTGGGGCTTAGTCTTCTAGCCCGAGGATGCCAAGACCCAGGGAAAGGTCATGGGTTTGTTGACTTAAGCTGGAAGGGGTTTGCCGTCATCCAGCCGCCGCTCATTGGCCGGGAGAGGAAAGGGACTGGCTCTCGCTTGCCAGCGAGTTGGTGGGAATTAGAGCCAAGAAGCCTCGGAGGGCCTCTGACTCCATCTAGTGCCCTGATGGCCGCACCAACACCGCTGGGCTGCCCATGACTGTCCGGTCTGGCAGCTCTCTGCCTCTGAAGGGGCTGGACAAAGCAGAATGGCCAGAGGAAGGTGAGCAGGGTGGGGAAGAAGACCCGGGTGATAGCTCAGCCTCTGAAGGACGTGTCAATGGCTGTCCTGGGAGAAGAAGGAAGGCATGAAAGAAGCACTGAGTATTGTGCCAAGCCCTTCATTAATATTACCTCCTTTGATCCTCACAAAAATCTAGTGAGGTGGTTACTATTATCCCCATTTTACAAATGAGGAAATTGAGGCAGACTGTGGTGAAGCAATTTATAGAAGAGGAAACTAAGGTGTCTTAAATGACTCGCCCAAGATCACAGTTCCTAAGTGTCTGAGGTGAGATTTGAACTCCTGACCGCTGGTCCAGCCCTCTTATGTGCTGTGCATCTGGCTGCTTAGACTCCATGGAATTCTGAGGCTCTGTGTGCAAACAGCGCCTTTGAGAATGGGGTCTAGATCCTTTTTTTTAACCCTTACTTTCCATCTCAGAATCACCAATATTGATTCCAAGGCAGAAGAGTGGTAAGGGCTAAGCAGTCGGGGTTATGTGACTTGCCTAGGGTCACACAACTAGAACATATTTGAGACTAGATTTGAACCCAGAGCCTCCTGTATTCAGTCCTGACTTTCCACTGAACCACCTAACTGCCCCCATCTTCCTTTTAAGAATCAGATTATGCCAGAGCCTGGCAGTGCCTTCAGAGAGGAACTTAGTGCAGAGTCAGCTGTCTTTCTCCAAGTGCTTATGGGCACAAAAGCCTGACCAGCCCCATTTTGCAGCCCCAAGAGGTGGACCAGGCAAAACTCTTCTCTCTTGTAAGAATTCTCGTGTTCTCAGAAAGACCTTATAATTTTAGGGCTGAAGGGACCTTCGAGGTCATCCAACCCCTTCATTTTACAGAGGAAGAATTTGAGGCCCTGAAAGGCAGTGATCTCACAGCTGCACGACTCATAAGTAGGGGTCTTTTGAGAAGTGGCATTGGTGGGGCAGCTAGGTGTTACGGTGGATAGATCGCCAGGCCTGGAATCGAGAGACCCGAGTTCAAGTGAGGCCTCAAACACATTAACTGTGTGACCTGGACAAGTAAGGCAGAGGCTCCTCTCAGGAGAGGGACAAGGTCTTTCTAGGGCTGGCTGGGGAAGGGCAAGCTTTCTTTGCCCACTGGCACATCCGCCAAGGACTGCAACGCTGTGCTCAGGTCAAAGACAGGACGTGAAAATGATGGCCATCCAAATCCTCGATGTCTATTTTATGCCAGCTGCTGTGAGAGATCCCCCATCCCTACCTTCCAGGAGTTTCTAATCTGATGGTGGAGTTGAACCAAGCCTCAGAAAGCCAGTGAGGAGAGCAGTGACAGCATTCAGGGAAAGGAGAAAATATGTAGAAACAGATTCAGCACTGGAGGGGTCTTTGAGCTCATCTCTTTCAACCCCCCTTTACAGATGAGGAAACATGCTCAGAAGTGGCTTGTCCAAGACCAACATAGCTAGAAAGGGAGAGAGCTAAGATCGGAAGCAGAGGGTCTTACTCCAGGTCCACCTTTTACTATTAGGATTTTCTGACCAGATCAGAAGCTTTTCAGAGTTGTCAGGACCCTCAGAGACCTGTTGCAGCCCAGCACGGCAGTGTCTTAGGTTCTGAATTGGAAGAGGCTTTGGCGATCACTTGGATCCTCCTCACTTAATGGAGAAGAAAAAGGAGTTTTCTGCCTAAGGTCACAGAATTTAGAACAAAGTCAGGATTTGAATGGAGGTCCAGTGTCTCCAAATCCGTCATTCCATAATACCCCACTGCCTTCTGTGCCTAAATAAGAATTCTAATAAATCAGTATTAAGTGTCTGTTATATGCCAAGAACTGTGCCAAGCACAGTTAATCAATAAACATTCATTAAGCCCCTGCTATGTGCCAGGCACTGGACTAAGCCCTGGGGAAATGAAGAAGGCCAAAGACAGTCCCTGCTCTCAAGGACCTCGTTGTATAATGGGGGAGACGACACGTAAGCAATTTTATGTACAATAGAGCCATTGATGGATAAATTGGGAGGGAAGGCAGGTATAACAATGACAAAAATGAAGAAAGTCCCTGCCCTCACGGAGACTACATTCTTCTGGGGAGGAGAAACAAGATGTACACAGCAAAAGAAATTCAAAGTAATCTAAAGAATTAAAATTCTATCTGTGATGGGAGAGGAGAAGGAAAGACAGTCCTGACATGTGGATGGGTCAAGAACAACTTTCCAAAGGAGGTGGCACTTAAGCTGATCCTTGAAGGGGACTAGCTTTTCCAAGAGGGAGGTGTGGAGGCGATCGAGAACATTCCAGACAGCAGCGACGGGTTGGGCAAAGGCAAGGAGAAAAGAGGTAGGGAACTGTCACTCATGGGAAATGATGTGGAAGTTAACTTGTTTAGAATGGAGAACCCCAAAGAAACATTCCTAGTAGGTGGTCATTATTGTTCAGTCCTGTCTGACTCTTCATGATGCCACATGGGGTTTTCTTCACAAAGATGCTGGAGCGGTTTGCTATTTCCTTCTCCAGCTCATTTTACAAATGAGGAAACAGAGGCAAATAGGGTTAAGTAAATTTCCCTGGTCACACAGGTAGGAAATGTCTCGAGGCTGCATTTGAACTCATGGAGTTAACTCTTCTTGACTCCAGGCTGGGCCCTCTATCCATTGTGCCACCTCACTGCCCCTAGTCATCCAGCATTTGGCTCCTATTATTGGTTTTGGACCCTTTGGGAGTCTCATTTTCTCTAAGTCTGTACCTAATTCCAGAAAAAGGATGCAGAAGTCCTTAATAATGAGTCCTCTTGGTCTCTTCCCAAACTCACTCCCAGCTCTGACATGGCACTATGGTTAGATTTCTCCTTTTTTCCTATATCTGTCTAAAAGTAGAACCCTAACCCTAAAGTCTTAGTCCACAGGAAATATCATTGATGCCCTATCTTGTATGACCTCGGGAGAGCCTGGACCTCAGTTTCCTCTATCAAGTGAGGAAATTGGACTAGATGGCTACTAAGGACACTTTCCAACCTAAATCTGCACTCTCGTGATCCCTTTTCCAAGTGAAATTCCTATCTCCAGATAAACCCAACAATGAATAGCCTTCCTGTGATTTGACTTTTTCCTCTGACACTTCCAGTAGCTTTTATCCAACTTTGTTGTTGTTCAGTTGTTTTTTAGTTGTGTCTGACTCTCCAATGACCCCTTTTGGGGTTTCCTCAGCAGAGACACTAGAGTGTTTGCCATGTCCTTCCCCCTCAATTTATAGACAAGGAAACTGTGGCAAACAGAATGAAGTGATCTGCCCAGGGTCAAACAGCTATTAAGTATCTGAGGATGGATTTGAACTCACAAAGATGAGTCTTCCAGATTCTAAGCCAAGAGTTCTATCCACTACACCACCTGGCTGCCCAGAGTTGTGTTTAACGCTGATAAAAAAAAAAAGCTTTTTAATATAGGGCCATTGATGGAGAAATGAATGCTGATTTTGTGTCACACTCACACTGACCATGACTTACACCTGGCATTGATAGAATTTGGTTAAACTGAACATCCCAAGACCAGCCTCGGTCAGTGGCACAGAGAGATCAAACATGAATGGAATCAGAATCCTAGAACCTCAGAGAAGCTAGCTAATGCTTGAATAAGAGTCCCTTCCACAACCTACTCTGCAAATGGACAAGCAAATGGCTTTGCTGGGACACCTCCAGGGAAGGAGAATTCACTATCCTCCACCCTAAGGCAACCTGTTTCTTTTTGGATGGTTCTAAGGAAAACTGAACAACTTCTACCTCTTTGTATTGCTTTCTTTTGGACCAAGTAGAACAAATCTAATCCTCCCTTCACTTGACAACCCTTCAAGGACTTGGAGATACCTATCGTTACTGTCCCACCCATGAGTTCTCTGTAGGCTAAAAATCCTCAGCTCCTGCAAAGCAATCTTTGTGTCCCAAAGACTCAAGACTCTTTGCCATCTTGAATGTGCCCCTCTCAGTGCTCTCCAGCCTGTCTACATCTCTCCTGAACAAAGGAACCAAGAACCAAATCCAATACTCTTCTACCTAACAATGCAAATTTTTCTATTCCTGAAATCATCAACTATTATACCTCCTGCCCTGTTTGGGCAAATGGAACAGGACTGAGCATGAACCCACCATCTGATGTGGTAGCCCCAAAGCTAATGTCCTTTTTTTTTTTTAAGTTAAATTAAATTGATCTGGAACTCAAACATCCAATAAAACAAGCATTGCCCCCTGCAAAAGAGAAAGAGAAAAAGGAATGCATGAATTGCCAATCTCTTGAGTCCTGGTTGACTTTTCTATTGAAGAATAGAATAATTTCCAACAGGTAAATTTTAAGACTGCTTATTCAATTTTATTTGACTTTCCTTCTATCCATTAAAATAATTTAATAGTTCTTGTTTCTTTCTCCCTTTTTTGGGTGGCGGCAGCCTCTCATCTCTACTTTTTGCCACTGACCCTTCTCATTGGAAAAAACAAAACAACACAACAAAATCCTTATAACAAATTTCCAGGGGCAAAAAAAAAAAGAATTCTCACATTTGTTGTGTTCAAAAATGCCAGTCACATTCTGTACCTTGAGTCCATCCCCTCTCTGTCAGGAGATGAATAGCATGCTGCATGCAGCCTTGGTTCATCACTGAATTGATCAGTCAGTCCACATGCATCTGTCAAGCTCTTGTTATCTTGTTATATACCAGGCATTCTGCCAAGTGCTGGGGATACAAAGAAAAACTAAAAACAAAAGCTAAGACTGAAAGCTCTCTCTCTCTCTCTCTCTCTCTCTCTCTCTCTCTCTCTCTCTCTCTCTCTCTCTCTCTCTTTCTCTCTCTCTCTCTCTCACACACACACACACACATACACCTAGAATAAAGCTGGTATACATATTTTTTTCCCTTTGATACACACACAGAGACAAATCTATATCAATATATATATTACAATTACACATAGAAATAATTTTTGACAATTGGCTTCTCTGACATTTTAGGATTCAGATTTTCCCTCCTCCCCCTCGAGGCAGTAAATAGTCTGACATAGATTATACCAGCGTTTATTTATTCAATACATACTTGCATATTGCTCATATCGTGATAGAAGACATATGTCACAAATTTCATGAAAGAAATAAAGCAGAAGATGCCACACTTTGATTTGCCTCAGACTCCAAGAGTTCCTTCTTTGGCTGTGGAGAGCATTTTCATCTGGAGGCCTGTGTAGTTATCTTAGAAACTCTCTTTGCTAATAATGGTTTAGTCTTTCACAGTTGATCATCATATAATCTTTCTGTTACTGTATATATTGTTCTCCTGGGTCTGCCCACTTCACTCTGCATCATATAAATCTTTCCAGGTTTTTCTGAACTCATCCTGTTTGTCATTTCTCAGGGTGTAATAGTATTCCATCACAATCATATGCCACAGCTTGTTCATCCATTCCCCAAGTGATGGACAACCCCTCAGTTTCCAATTCTTTGGCACTTAAAAAAAAAGCTGCTAAAAATATTTTGGTACAGGTAGGTCATTTCCCTTTCTCCAGGAGCTGTCTTAAGGAGAAGTTGAAGGGCAGCTAGGTGGCTCAGTGGATAGAGAGTCAGGTCTGGAGTTCAAATGTGACCTCAAACTCTACTTAGCTGTGTGACCCTAAGCAAGTCACTTAACCCTGGTTTCCTAGCTTTTGATCTGTCTTAGAATTGTCACTAGGACATAGAGAAGGGTTTAAGGGAAAAGGAAGAAGTTAATGTCTGTCCTCAAGTATGTGAAGGGCTCATGAAACAAAGAAGGGATAGGTTTATTTGGTTGCAGGAACTAGAGATGTTAACCTGGAGAAGAGTAGTAGATAGATTCTTATGAATACCCCATAGATACTTCAAATACTTCAAATATTTGAAAGTTGTCACATGGAAGAAGGATCATTTGTTCTCTTGGACTTCAGAGTACAGGACCAGAAGTCGGGGAAAAAACTTCCTAACAACATAAGTTGCCCCAAAGTGAAATGGGCTTGAGGTGAGCTTTCTATCCTTAGAGGCCTTCAAGCCGAGGCTAGACAAACATTTGTCTGGATGATGTTGGTGGAGATTCCTTTGTGAAGAAGAGTGAGACCAGCAGGCATTTGAGCTCCTTTCTAGCTCCAAATTCCATGGTTCAAATGCTAAAATTCAGTGATGCTGTAATTCTCTGTAGCTTCAGAGGGCAGGACATTATCAGTGGATGGGAGGTACAGGAAAGCTGAGTTTGACTCATAATGAAATAGGCTATTCTCTCCCTCTCCCTCCCTCCCTCCCTCCCTCCCTTTCTCTCTCTTCCATATACACATACACTTTCCGTCTTAGAAACAACTCTACTAAAGAGAAACAAGGGCTAGGCAAACAGGGTTAAGTGACTTTCCCAGGGTCACATAGTCAGGAAGTGTCTGAGGTGTTATAGGTGAATTTAGGAAAGATGTTATGTTATAGGGGATTTGGAAGGGATGTTGTCAGGGACTTGCTAGGTAGGTAATATGGGTTGCAGGTAGGATGTAATAGGGAGGTTGAGGCTGAAGTGAGGGGTAATAACTGGTAGGATCAGGGAACATGACAAAGCAAGGAATTCAAGGCTGAAGGTATTCAAGTGAATATACTAGGTAATAGGGAAGTTAAGGCAATATAGGGGATAAGGAAGGTTCAGTGATGAAGGATGGCAGCTTAGGAGGTAGGAGAAAATGAGGGAATGTCTGAAGTCAGGGAGTAAACACTGAGGTAACAGGGTTTGCCAGGGAGAGGAGGAATTAATCTAAACAGGCAAACAGCAGCAGGGCATACAGTCTGGGACTTGGGCTAAAGACAAACACTGAAAGGAAATAGACTGAGTGAAATTAACTACAGGCTTTAGTTAATTTCACAGGAAGGGACTTGTTTGAAGTTACACCTTCCTTCAGGATGGATGCCCGATGGATGCCCGGCTTCCCTTCAAGCCCAGAGTATGTTGGTTCTATTCCTCTTCTTCCCTTTCTTACTAATTAACTGACAAAATAACTTAAAGGTCTGTTTTAAACACAAAAGGGGTTTATTGTCTTCTCAGGTTAAATCATCAGGTAAAAGGATTAAAGGAAGCCCTAACAGTTGCTTAAAGAAACCTCAGGTGGGGAAGGGAAGCAGGAATGGAGTTTGAGCAAGGACCTGCCTTGACTTAGCTCTCAAGGTGATTTTGAAATCAAAAGGGATTAGGATGATGCCTACAAAACCTCTCTAGCTAAAGTACTGCAAGAGTATAGCTAAATTCTCACAGATTTGAAACTACTCTCTGATTCACTCTCCTTATCCACTCCTATCAGATATTTGGATAAGGGAAAGGAAGGTCGGGAAATGAGGTAGGGTATGAAGATTCAAAGGGTTTATCTAAATTAACAAATCTCAAAGAACACTCCAAAGCTAGGCTAGGTTTTCAATCTCAAGAAGGAGAAGAAGCAGCTCAGCTGGCTCTGGTTCTCTCCATGAGTTCCCAGGTCCAACTGAACTTTCTCTCAAGATTCTAAACTCCTAACTGACATCAGAACTCAGCCAAAGCCTGCAAAACTGCTATGTCCCCCCTCTCTGTACTACAGAGGCCACATTTGCACCCAGGTCCTCCCAACTCTAGGTCTGGTGCTCTATCCACTAAGCCTCCTAGCTGCCTTTAGCCCACTTTCTGCTACCTAGAATCAAAGATTCAGATGTGAAATGAATGAATGAATAGCATTTATTAAGTGCTTATATGCTAAACACTAGGGGTACAAATAGAAAGGTAAGATAGTTCCTGTTCTCAGGGTGCCTCCATTCTAATAGAGCTAACACACAGGGAAAGTTTTAGCTGCAAATCAGCTGAAAAGGTCTCCTGGGCCTTATAGTGAATCAGTAAAGTATTTGGCTCTCAGACTTTGAATGCAGGTCTTTTCCCTCTCATCCATCCTGCCTGGATACGTCGGAGGACTGTAGGATTAAGAGACAGGATAATGAGGATGAGGAAGAGAATAACCAGTATTTATAGTTTTTAACTTTCGTCATCACAATGACACCATCCATGAGATAGCTGCTCTTAGTATCCCCATTTGACAGATGAGCCAAATGAAAGCCCTTTGCACATCTCAGAGTGCTATATAACTATAAGCTATTATATTATTTTAGAGCTTATGTAGCACAGCTAGTAAGGGTCTGAGGCAGGATATGAACTCGGGTCTTCTTAATTCCTTGTGAAGACACCCAGTCACTTAACTGCCTCCCATTAACTCTTTTTTTTTAAACCCTCACCTTCCATCTTGGAGTCATTACTGTGTATTGGTTCTAAGGCAGAAGAGTGGTAAGGGCTAGGTAATGGGGGTCAAGTGACTTGCCCAGGGTCACACAGCTGGGAAGTGTCTGAGGCCAGATTTGAACCTAGGACCTCCCATCTCTAGGCTTGGCTCTCAATCCACTGAGCTACCCAGCTGCCCCCTTCCATTAACTCTTAATCCAACCCCATCATGATTCAGAGGAAATGAACTCAGCGAGGTAAATACATCTTCCTGGATATGCCCTCTTTCTTTGACTTCCTGAGATGCTGCATTCTCCTGATCCTTCTCTTACCTTCTCTGTCTTTACTTTTGGCTCTCTTCCTCTTCCTCTCTCTGCTCTTAAAGCAGAATTCTACCAAGATACCTGATTCTTCTCTTTCCCTTGGCCATCTCATTCATTCCACTGCCTTCCAATATCACTCCTAAAGCAATGACTCTCCAGCTTTGGCCTCATTTCTGAAGACCCAACCCCACATCTTGGATTATGAATCCACTTGGATATCCCATGGGCACTTTGAGCTCAAACTGACTAAAATAAAGCCCATTATTCTTCTCCTGGATGTGCCCTTTCCCTGGTTTCCCTTTCTGTCTATGGCATTGTGATTTGCACAGTCTACCATGTCTAAAAAATTGCTATCTTTGACTCTTCCTGCTCAGCTTGACAAAAGGTGGGGAAGGCACGATTAGAAAGCATTTGTTATGGAAAAATAAATGTGGGATTCGAATGGACGGGAAAGTCAGTATTTGCCAGCAGCGTGATAAGGCAGCCTCTACAAGTTAATGGACTTTTGGCAACATTAAGAGAAGCAAGGATTGGAGTAGGAAGTTGATTGTCCCCATTTCAGAGCACCATGTTTTGTTCCAGGCACCATATTTTAAGAAGGACATTGATAAGCTAGATAGTGTAGAGGAAGGTAATTGGGACATCTTATCATAGGAAGATTGGTTGAAGGCACTGGACATGTTTAGCCTGGAGAAGAGAGGCCTCAAGGGGCACAAGGTAGCCACACTCAAGATGTGAGGGATCATCATATGGAGGACAGATTAAACCTGGTCCATTTGGCCCCAGAGGGGTAGAATCAATAAGTAGTAGCTGAAAAGAGGCCAGTTTAGAAAGTTCCTAACTTTGGGAGCTGTCCAAAGTGGAATGAGCCCCTTCAAGTGCTAGTGGGTCTCTTCTTGGAGGTCTTTGTTTTGTTTGTTTGTTTGTTTTGTTTTGTTTTTCTTTAAGTTTAATTAATTCAGAATATTTTTCCATGGTTACAAGATTCATGTTCTTTCCCTCCTCTACCCCCACCCCACTCCCATAGCCCAATTCCACTGGGTTCTACATGTGTCATTGATCAAGACCTATTTCCATATTGTTGATATTTGCACCTGGGTGATCGTTTAGACTGTAGTCTACATCCCCAATCATATCCCCTTCGACCCATGTGTTCAAACAGTTGTTTTTCTTCTGTATTTCCGCTCCCACAGTTCTTTCTCTGAATGTGGGTAGCTTCTTTCTCATAAGTTCCTCAGAGTTGTCCTGGATCATTGTATTGCTGCTAGTAAAGAAGTCCATTACATTCAATTGTACCACAGTGTATCCATCTCTGTGTACAATGTTCTCCTGGTTCTGCTCCTTTCACTCTGCATCACTTCCTGGTCGTTCCAGTTCACATGGAATTCCTTGGAGGTCTTTGTGCAAGAGGCTGAACTAGCCCCTCTAGGTGAGGGCTTGCTGAGCCCTTTTTCGTGTCTACCTGTCACCTAACTCTCACCCACCTCCAAGAAACTATAGCATGCCCAGTGGCTACACCCTGGCAAAACCATCTCTGCAGATGGGCTAAGTCAGGATGAGGATACACTATGGGACTGAAACTCAGAGATGAGATAAAGCATGCCTGTTCCATGCAGGGGAAGACCTCGCTTACTGGAATGGGCAGATAAGTAGAAAGGGGACCCGAGACCAGAAAGCTTGAGAAACACGCCAGCGGTAAAAGGAGGAATGTTGTTTTCTCAGCTGTAAAATGGAGATAATAAAAGCCGGGCAAGTTTTCTCCCAAGGCTGATGGGAGGAGATTGCTTAGCAAATATCAATGAACTATAGAGACCAGTTTGACTATGTCCTCCCTATTTGTGAAGGCGGAGCCTATGTCCAGTATGGACCTTTCATTCCCCTGGATGGTCTACACCAGTGATTCCCAAAGTGGGTGCCACCGCCCCCTGGTGGGTGCTGCAGAGATCCAGGGAGGTGGTGATGGCCATAGGTGCATTTATCTTTCCTATTAATTGCTATTAAAATTAAAAAAAATAATTTCCAGGGGACTAAGTAATATTTTTTTCTGGAAAGGGGGCGGCAGGCCAAAAAAGTTTGGGAATCACTGGTCTACACCATGCTCCGCACAGTGAGTGCTTTACTGATGTGCCTTGAATTCAATGGCATCCAATTGTGGAATAAAGTTGTGGCACTAAAATCCCAGTTGTTCCCATAACAGACCACAAGGTGGCGGACATCAGTCATCAATGTGGTTAACCCAACCACTAGGGGAAAACCTTGTGGCTTGACTATTTTTGAGAACGTTCAGAATTATTCTAGAACGGACGGTGTGCACTTTTCATTTCTAGAAGAGAATGCTCGGACTTGGTTCCCAGATGCCTCCTCATCACTCTGTTCATTCATCAAATCATAAAATTATAGACCATTAGATCTGGAACAAAGTTTTTTTAGTCAGTCAGTCAATCAATCAATCAATCAATCAATCAATCAACAGAAGTTTATTAAAGGCTGACTGTGTGCCAGGCTCCGTGGTAAGCACTGGTGATACAAAGAGCAAGCAGAATCGGCCCTTACCTTCAAGGAGCTTGCATTCTGGAGTGGGAGACAAAACACAAATAAATAAGCTATGTGCACGACGCAAAAAGAGTAGATGGAACCTTTCATGGAAAGCATTACAGCAGGGGACACTGAAAAAGGCTTCCTGCAAAAAGTGGAATGTGAGGTGAGTTTGGGAGGAAGCCAGAGCCTCAGAGCCAGAGACTTAGACAGAAAGCCTGAGGGAACAGGCAAGTGCAAAGACGTGGAGGTGGGAAATGAAGTCAGGAAGGACATTAGAATATAGATCATCAAGTGGAATAAATCCAACCTCCTTATATGCTCTTCAAATATATGCTATAGATTTATTATTATTGTTGAACATATATTGTATGTTTATATATTAGTATATATTTCAAATATATATTATATATTTATTCAGTGGATAAAGTGTTAGACCTGGAGTCAAGTCCTGAGTTCAAATAGAGTACAAATATATGCTGTACATATGTATGTACTGTATGTACAGTGTATATTTCTGTATATATTCTGCATGTATTCAGTATACATTTATACATATACAGAAATATTATATTATTGTATATTATTATATTATTGTATATTATTATTATATTAACAGAAATATTACAGCCCTTCAAATGCCTTAAGATGGGGATGATTGTCCAATAAAAGCTCTTGGGGCTTGTGGAATTCCTGAGCCCTTGTACCATGCTACCTCAGCTGTAGACCCCAGCCTCCTACTACCACTTTCCATCTCCCCATCCTCAAAGCTTTCCATTTTCTCTATCTTTATAACCAGGTCACAACTGGGATCTTTGGGTCCAATGAGAGAAGCAGAGCTCCTAGAAATGTGGAGAGTGTAGTCTTGCTGTGCTCTATCTTGGACAGACCACGTCTGGGATACTGTGTTCAGTTCTGGGGAGGTTGATTAAGTTAGAAGGTATTAACAGAAGAGCCTGCACCAGAATGGATGCTCACCTTCATGTCACATGAGGATCAGTCAAAGGGAATGTTTAGCCTGGAGAAGAAATTAAGTGTAGTCCAAGGACCTCTGGGAGTCCCCAGGACCCTTTCCGGGGGTCTTTGAGGTCAAAGCTATTTTCATAATGATACTAAGATGTTTTAATATAGAATACAACACATACCAATAGCTACACCACTTATCATTTAAAGATCTTGGAATGGGGGAGGGGACAGTCCTCATTTAAGAGTGTCCATGGGACCCGAGACCAGAAAGCTTCAGAGTCATTGCAGTGGTCGAAGTAGGAATGTAATAAAGACTTCAAGTATGGAAGCCGACCAGTGGGAAAAAGAGAGCAGGCTTGTTCTTCTGGGCTCCCACCTGATGTGTTTGCTTTGAAAAGTGAGTCAGGGGAGATAATGAGTTTACGGAGAATACATTTAATCAATAAGCATTGTAACCAAATCACAATAAAACAAGAGTCCTGAACCTTTTTTTGAGTGGTATGGACACAAGGTGATCTAGTGAAAGCAATGGGCTCCTTAGAGAACAGTTTTTAAATGCATAAAAGAGAATCCATAGGCTTAAGAAGGAAACTATTTTGAAAAACAATTCTCAAAATATTAAAAAGGTAAATTTGTGGACACCAGGCTTAGCACCCCTGAAATGGGCCATTCCCCTCATAAAGCTAGGACACATTCTCTGACAGATACACAGATCATCAGTGGGGAGAATGGGAACACATAAGGATCATCCATTAGGGACACACATTCAGGGGGTATAGGTGGGCAACATATCCATGTAGAGGAGCATCTCATACCTCTAGTGCTGCAAGACCACTGAGGTCTGCTGGTGATGTGATTGTGCTACTCCCCCTGGACCTACTCCCTTCTAGAGACAATTAGTGTTATACCTGGAGTCGCTCTCTTCCTTCCTTCCTTCCTTCCTTCCTTCCTTCCTTCCTTCCTTCCTTCCTTCCTTCCTTCCTTCCTTCCTTCCTTCCTTCCTTCCTTCCTTCCTTCC
>NC_058131.1:18732496-18799468 GCF_016433145.1 Gracilinanus agilis | reverse complement strand
CTCTTTCTCTCTCTCTCTCTTTCTCTCTTTCTTTCTTTCTTTCTTTCTTTCTTTCTTTCTTTCTTTCTTTCTTTCTTTCTTTCTTTCTTTCTTTCTCTCTTTCTTTCTTTCTTTCTTTCTTTCTTTCTTTCCTTCCTTTCCTTCCTTCCTTTCCCCCTCCTTTCCCCTTCTTTCTTTTTTTCTTGGCATGTGAACCCTTTTCAAAAGTTTTAAGCAAATGCATTCTTCCCTCTTAGTTGAAGTGTGCATGCATTAAGGAGGGGTTGGGAGAATATAAAGAATATGAAGGGGGAGGGTAAAAATACTCTGTCAGTATGAAGTAGGGGGGAAGAATTCCTCATAGATCTCAATTACACCTTATATTAAATCAATATTCACCCCTATGGGGTTTGTGGCTGTTTACTTTGTGGTCCATGGGTTATATTCATTCCTTCCTAGTCATAGCCACTTCCTCTCTCTTCTTTGGAAGGATATATCACGTCATCACATCTTGTTCCTGGCTGGACTGCAGACACAGCTAGGAGATAAGCTAAAGGATGTTGGCAAAGGAATGAAAAAAAGAGAGAAAGAGAGATTTTTCTTCTTTCTAGGGGCTTGAATCTCTCCAGAAACGTGTGTGTGTGCATGTTCCTTTATTTCCAAAATTCAAGTTCGGACTAAAGCTTTCTCAGCATCATCACACAGAAGAGGCAAACCTAGGAGTGATAAAGGATAGGGTGGAGATGGGGGAGAGAAAGATGGTAACAAGGCAAATCTCGGCTTGATCAAATAGTCAACAAACATTTATTAAGCATTTACTTTGTTCCAGGAAATGTACTATTAGGAAAATGAAGACAAAAACATGTTCTCTATCTTTAAGAAACTCACATTCTGATGAGGGGAGACAATGTATATATAACATCCAAGATACCCTAAGAGATAGACAGGTAAGGATTATTATGGCCATTTTACAGACTGGGACCAGCATAGTCAAGGTGATTTGCTTAAGGTCATATAAAAGATATATACAGAGTAGATAGGTTCAAGTCTGAGTCACTAGTAGTCAGTGGAAACAGATGGAGGAGGACAGCAAATGCCTGCTTCAGATGGCTGAATTGGAGTTGAGCCTTGATGGATGTCAGTCAGTCAATAAACACTAATTAAACACCTTCTATGTGCTAGTTACTCATTGTGAAAAGCACTGGAGTTAAAGTAAAGGGGAAACCTTGGAACTAGATCCTAGAGCTATGATGGATGATTCCCTTCTCTCTTCCATTCACAATATATAAAAGAACAGGAGGGAGAAAGTTGGACCTGGGTTTTGGCTAAGAAGACCAGTCCCCTTTTCCTGTCTAGAGTAGTGGTCATTGTTTTAGAGTCACGGGGGCATTCCTTTCAATTCTTGAAAGTCTTTAAAATGTAAATTGATTTATCAAAATGTAACTTCACAGAATCACAGTATTGGAGATTTGGAGAGGACCATCCAGAACTCATACATGAAGGAACCCTAACTATAAAACACTAAGCAAGTAAATGGTTGGCCAGCCTCTGCTTGAAGACCTCCAAAGGGAGGAATTCACTACTTCACAAAGGCAGCCAATTTGGACCACTCTTGTATTCCTTCCTGACATCAAGTTTCTTTGTAGCTCCTATCTAGTACTCCTGGTTTTGGCATCTGGGGCCAACCAGAACAAGACTAAACCCTCATCCACAAGTCAACTCTTCAAATACTTGAATATCAAAGAAACATCTTTTTTAATCAACTGAGGTCAATGAAAGACAATAAAATGGAAAGACCTCTGGATTTGGGATCAAAGAACTCAGGAGGCCTGGGTTCCTTCCTGACTTGGCCACTAGCTATGTGTCTTGGAGTAAGTCCCTCCTCTTCTCTGGGTTTCATTCTCTTCAGCTATAAAATGATCTCTCTGAGTTTGTTTCCAATGGACAATCAAGTCAAGTCAATAAACATTTGTGAAGAAAGGGCTTCCAATGTGCCTGGCACTGAGCTAAAGCTTGAGGATATAGAGAAAGCAAAAAATAAATAAACAACAAAAACTCAAGCCTGCCCTCCAGGAGCTCACATTCTTATGGGGGTAGACAAGAGCAGACCCATCTCTGAGATCTCCAAAAGGGTCCTGAAACAGAAACATTTCTCTGGGAAATGAGGCCCCAGGGAAGCTTCACCAGGATGTACAAAACAGCCAAGAGGAACAGCTGAGCTAACTGTGAGGTTTGGAGAGAGCCAAAAGCCGGACGGGTAAAGTTTGCTCGGTTTATTGAACGGGTGTCATCCCTGACATACATCAGAGAGCAGCAGCCTGAGACAAAAGCAACTTCCTCCTTCTCATGGGGGTTGCTGTTTGCACTTGACCTCAGGGCGTTCCGAGTGGGCTCAGCCCTGGCACTGCAAGGTGGAGGGCCAGGGCATCGGGCCAGGTCCTTTGGGACTCACTTCATTTCAGCTGGAGAGAAAGAGCTTGACATAAGTGAGTCACTGGGAGAGCAGGGCCTCAGGGACTCTGCCTCCCTCAACCTGACACCCAGGGATCTGTCATGATCATTGTCCCAACTCTAGTTTGCTGGCACTTCTAGGTTTACCACTCAAGTGCTTCCCTCCTAGTAACCCTGAGAGAAAGAAAGCCTCCATTTCACAGAAGAGGAGACTGAGATTCAGAGGAAGGAAGTGACATGGTCAAGGTCCTGCAGTACTAAGCAGGTGAACAGGGATTTACATCCCAGGCATCTGGAACAGTCATCAGATTGGGGTCCTGGCCCAATTGTAAAAATCTCTGGGGATCTGTGTTCAGTGAATGAGAAGATGAGTGGAACGGGGTCATAGGATCATGAATTTAAAGCTGAAAGGGATCTTTGAGGCCATTTAGTAAAATATCTTCATATTATAGATGAGGAAATTTGGACCCAGAGATTCTCTCACCTAAATCTGGTCAGGATGAAGGAAAGCTTCCAAACTTCTGTGATTCATTCCATTTCCCTTGGGGCTCCTTTTCTGGCTTCCTACAGTCTCTGGGTAGTTGCCTCACCCTTATTGTGGACACCTCTGTACCCCACTCCCTTTTCTTGGCTTTTAAAACAAAGATACTTTCTGCCTAGGACAACTTCACTCCAAGGCTGAACCCTTAGGAACAACGATAACCAAACTGAACTCATTCCTCAAAGAAGAACATATTCTCACCTCTTATACCCCACCACTATCCCATCAGTGATTCTGAATCCCTAATGTCATTACTCAAACCCATTGGCCAACCCCCTCTGACTGCTTCCTTGTTCCACTCTAAACCTATCTACCCCTTCCACTATCAAACTAACTTTCATTTTAAATCTTTTCCTTCTTTATTCCTTCTTTTTCTGTCTCTCTCTCTGTCTCTGTCTCTCTCTGTCTCTGTCTCTCTCTGTCTCTGTCTCTCTCTCTCTTTCTCTCTGTCTCTGTCTCTGTCTCTGTCTCTCTCTGTCTCTCTGTCTCTGTCTCTGTCTCTGTCTCTCTCTGTCTCTGTCTCTCTCTGTCTGTCTGTCTGTCTGTCTGTCTGTCTGTCTGTCTGTCTGTCTCTCTCTCTCTCTCTCTCTCTCTCTCTCTGTCACTGATCTGCCACCCTCCTGATGATACAGCCTCCCTGATTTCCAACTGAGGTCACATTTTTACTCAGATTTCCCCAATTCACTGATTGTGGTGGGGTAGTTGGAATTCTCCTTGCTCCCCACAATTACTTCCAGACTCTCCTAATCCATGTTTATTGTCCCATCAAGATTCTTGGCCCACTTCTATCTATCGACCCCCAGGACACTCTGTGTACTTTCTTAAAGAGTTCAGTGACTGGCTTACAGTGTTTCCTTTTCTCCCCAACGCCTGCCTTTCATACTAGCAGAATTCATCACACATATTAATACTCCCCCAAAACACCCCAAGCTGTCAACACCCCACTTGCTTTTTTCCTGTGACCTGTGCTTCCACCCAAATCACACCAAAAGAGAGACAGAAGGTAAGGGTTTAAAGAAATAAACACATAAAAATATATGTATTGATTGATGCCATTTGTTCTTTTACCACCTTCCTTTCTGAATTTGACCCTCCTCTTCCCAGAAAGCTGCTCTTTGTCATCATGAATCTTGAAAAAGTTCAGAAGGATCACATCTACAGTGTCTGATGGCATATGCAAACTTCCACACCCAGAGTCCTCCCAAGAGAGGAGGGCGTGTGCCATTTGTCTTCTGGGCTCTAGTTTGGTCATTACCATTACATGGAGTGCCACAGGGTTTTTTGCTATTATTTTTATTCCTTCCACTCACATTGTCATAGTGGCTGCATGTATTATTTTCCTGGTTCTGATTAGTTTTTAATAGTTGTCCCGTACACATAAACATATATATATACACACATGAATATACTTATACACATATATACCACAATACACATTATATAAAGATATTCATAGAGTGTGAGTGCCTAGAGGCAGCTAGATGGCTCAGTGGATAGGGCTCCAGACCTGGGATCAAGAATAATTAAGTTCAAATCTTTTCTCAGACTGAGCAAGTCACTCAAACTTTTCCTTGCCTCAGTTTCCTCATTTGTAAAATTGAGATAATAACACCTACTTCCTGAAGGTGTTATAAGAATAAAATGAGATAATATTCATAAAGTGTTTTGCAAACTTTAAAGTGATGTATAAATACCAGCTATGATGATGATGATGATGATAAATTTGAGTCATCAGCATTGGGATGTTCATTAAACTCATGGGATTTAATCAAACTACATTATCTAGAGGGGAGAGAGGAGAGGGTCCCCCAAATCATTAGTGGGTGGGACCTAGAGTTTCTTGATTCCAAAGCCTGCCTGTTTCTCATTAGACCACATCATCTTTCAATCCACGACAAGATTGAAGGGGCCCTCCTTGATTCTGTCCAGCTCAGGATCCCCTCTAGAGTGTTGAGTTCCACTTTGGGAGCTACCATTTTGGTAGGAAATTGACAAGCTAGAACGATGGTGACACTCACAATCCACTGAAGGACCTGGAGATGTTTAACCTGCAGTAGAGAGGACCCAAATGGGGCATGAGAGCTACTTGTGAATATCTGAAGGTTTGCCAACAGGAAGAGGAAGGAATTCATCTTTTTTTCCTTAAGTGCATGAGCCTGGCTTGTCTTTTCTTTTAAAGAAGAAAAGAATGATTGAAAGTACAACAGAACCCAGAAATGAAAAGGACACGTGTCAATGAGAAAGTGTTTATTAATCACTTAGTATGTGCTAAGCAATAGCGATGCAAACATATCCAAGGAAGGAATGGCTATCTGGACAGAACGTCACAGGCAGATTCCACCAGGGGGACCTCCTGATTGTTCCCTTTGGCAAAGTCATTACCCCTCCCCAGGCTTCTGTTTGGTTATAAATTAGATAGCTCTGAAGACTCCTAAAGACACTCTGATCCTATGACTTAGAGCTTAATAATTACAGCTAGCGTGATGAGAATGTCTGGGCTTAATCCCATAGAATAGCGTTCAGAAAATGCAGCTGCCTCCATTCACTAAGAGGTGGGGAGTTAGTGCTGTGGATCAGTGCAGATACTATCAGATAGAATTGACTCAGGGGGCAGCTGGGTAGCTCAGTGGAGTGAGAGTCAGGCCTAGAGATAGGAGGTCCTAGGTTCAAACCCGGCCTCAGCCATTTCCCAGCTGTGTGACCCTGGGCAAGTCACTTGACCCCCATTGCCCACCCTTACCACTCTTCCACCTATGAGACAATACACCGAAGTACAAGGGTTTAAAAAAAAAAGAATTGACTCAAAGAATGTGTAAATGAACAGGGAAAAAAACACAACATTAAGTCCTACTATGTGAGAAGATTTATTTCTAATATATTGAATTCTTTCTTCTCCTGGGTTTTAATTGAGCCTCAGGTCTGTCCTTCAAACCTCTTTACTCCTTTCTTTGTTGCTAAAAAAAGAATGCATCTTACCTCTTGCACCTTAGAATCCCTCCATTGTAAGAAAATTGAAAAGTGACATTATGGCTTCTATCTTGTCTGATCAATAAAAACCAGCTTAGACCAGGTGTATCCATGAGCAGCCGAGTAGAGTCTTGAGTCTGCTGGGATGAATGGAGAATGTCACTCTTAACTGAACAGGACCTGATCATAGGGCCAGGGAATATGATTTTTCATCATCAACCAAGGAGTCTAGGAGGGACTGAGAGAATGTTGGTCCACTTCCTCACTGGTTATTGACCAATTACAGATGTCTTGAGCTGAATAATGAGGTTCTAAAATTGTATTTAATGACTCATGAAGATGAATTTATTTGTCTTTGAACACCAAGAAATACCACTAACAAATTAATTTTTTGATTATTGCTAGCCTGATCAATAAATTATTTTTCCTTCAAGGAACACAGCCTCATGGCATTTTTAATCTTCACATATGTGTCAAGCACTGTGCAACATATCGAGGATATACATGCAAAAGATACTCCCTGCCCCCCAGTAGCTTACATTCAAATAATGAGACAACATAGACACAGGAGAGATAATGATCTGCTTTCTATTCCTCTTTCTTTCTCCTTGATTCCTCCTAAAGATTGGTAGGGGGATGGAAATATGTAGATGGAAATATTCAGAACAAAGGGGGACAAAAATAAAATATATCAATAAAAGTAAATTTAAAAGGAAACAGCTACCTGGAAGTGAGGCCAGAGAATATGAGAGTTCACTTTCCTAGAATTTGTTAAGGTTTACACAGCACTTTGCTGACAGCAACCCTGTAGAGTCTTTAGCAAAGCACTTGTTTCTCATTTTAGAAATGATGAAATGACACAAAGTGCCAAGACAATTTGCCCAGTGTCATAGAGCTAATAGGGGTCCAATCTGGGACTCACAGAATCATAGAATTTTGGAGTTAAAAGAAGCCTTAGTTAAATCTGTCTATTCCAAACCATACCTGAAACAAACCCTTGCTATTACCTACCTGCAGGGATATACTGGTTTAAAAACCAATTCTTAAATAGAAAAAAAAATGTATGCAGAACACACTTCTAATTTTAATCAGCATTGTTAGCATTTTCTCTATCACTTTTTTCTTTTTTAAAATACAAATTTTTCATTTTTAACATTCATGTTAAAAAATTAAGTTCCTCATTTTCTTCCACCCTCCTACCCTTCTCCCACCAATTAAGAAGATAAAGAATATGATATCAATTATACATGTGAAATCATGCAAAACATATTTCTGTGTTGGTCATGTTGTAAAAAAGAACCTGCAAGAAAAATAAAGTGGAAAATTGTGCTTCAATCTGCACTCAGACTCTATCAGATCTCTCTCTGAAAGTAGATATAATTTTTCATCATGAGTCTCAATTTTTCAGACATCACAAGTCCTTTCAGCTTGGATCATCGCATTGATCAGAATAGTCAAGTTGATCATCTTACAAAATTGCTGCTCCTGGATACAATGTTCTCTTGGTTCTTCTCATACCTCTTTTCATCAAATCATATGAAACTGAAACTTGCTAGGTGTTTCTGAAACCATCCTATCCATCATTTCTTATAATATAATAATATTATATCACAATAATATACCACGACTTGATTAGTCATTCCCCAAGTGATGAACATCCCCTCACTTTCCAATGCTTTGTTATCACAAAAAGGGCCGATATAAATATTTTTGTGTATATAGGTCTTTTTCATTTTTATTTGACCTATTTGGGGTACAGATCTAGTAGTGGCATTGCTGGTTTAAAAAGTATGCACAGTTTTATAGCCCTTTGGGTATAGTTCCAAATTGTTCTCCAGAATGGTTGCCCCAGTTCACAACTCCACTAATAGTGCTTCAGTATCTCAATTTTTCCAATATCCCTTCCAACATTTGTCATTTTGCTATTCTATCAAACTAGCAAATCTAAAATGTATGATGTATCACCTCAGAGTGATTTTCATTTGCATTTCTCTAATCAATAGTGTTTTAGAGCATTTTTTAAATCTGACTATACATAGTTGATTTTTTTTTCCTGAAAACTGCCTGTTCATATCATTTGATCATTTATCAATTAGGAATGACTTGTATTTTCACAAATTTAATATAGTTCTCTGCATGTTTGGTAAAAGCATTTATCAGAGAAACTTGCTATAAATATCCCCTCCCTTCTCAGTTCCCTGTAGTTCTAATCTTAGCTGCATTGATTTTATTTGTGCAAAAACTTTTAAAATTAATGTAATCAAAATTATTTTACTTCCTGTTATTCTCTCTCTTGTTTAGTTATAAATTCTTCCCTTACGAATAGATATGGCAGGTAAATTTTCCTATGCTCCTCTAATTTTGTCAAATCTTTTTCTGCATCTATTGAGATAATCATGATTTTTTTTGTTTCTGTTATCAAAATGGTCAATTATGCTGATAGTTTTCCTAATATTGAGCCAGCTCTGCATTCCTGGTATAAATCCCACCTGGTTGTGCTGTATGATCCTTGTGACATATTGCTGTAATCTCCTTGTGAATATTTTATTTAAATGTTTTGCCTCAATATTCATTAGGAAAATTGGGCTACAGCTTTTTCCTCTATTTTTGCTCTTTCTGGTTTAGTAATTAGCACTGTATTTGTCTTGTAAAAGGATTTTGGGAAGACTCCTTCTTTACCCACTCCAAATAGTTTATATAATATCAGAATCGATTGTTCTTTATCTTGGTAGAATTTACTTGCGAATCCATCTGGTCCTAGGATACTTTTTTTTTTAGGGAGCTCATTGATGGTTTTTTTCAATTTCTTTTTCTAAGGTGGAGTTATTTAAGTATTCTATTTCCTCTTCTGTTAATCTGGGAAATTTTTATATTTTTGTAATATTCATCCATTTTACTTGGATTGTCAGGTTTCCTGGCATATAATTGTTCAAAATGATTCCTAATAATTGCATTAATTTTATCTTCATAGATGTTACATTCCTCCTTTTAAATTTTGGTATTCATAATTTGTTATTTTCTGTATTTTTTAAAGATCAGATTAATCAAAGGTTTATCTATTTTATTATGTTTTTCATAAGACCAACTCCTAGTTTTACTTATTATGCAATGAATAACTTTTTTACTTTAAATTTTATTAATCTTTCCTTTGACTTTCAGGATTCCATTTTAGTATTTAATAAGGAATTTTAAACTTATTCTTTTTCAAGTTTTCTTAAAAATTGTATACCCAATTCATTGCTCTGCTCTTCCTCTATTTTCTTGAGATAAGCATTCAGAGATATAAATTTCCCCCTAAGTACTATTTTGGCTGCATCTCACACATTTTGTTATGTTGTCTCTTCCTCCTAAGATTTGAGGACTATCAGTTACCCTCAAACTTGTGTAGCCCATCTGTTGAGATAGTTTTACTGGCGACCAATATTTGAAGATTTCTCCAAATGGAATTAGGTAGATGAGAAGAATTCATTCCAATAGCCAAGAAAGGGCCTGAAGCAAGCAATGTGGAATGCCAGTCATCTTAACTTTTGTTTTGTCATTGGACTTTGATGACTCTACAAGAGACAGTAAGGCTGACAAACTTGTGCAACTCTATGTCACAGAATCTAATTCATGCACAAATCATCACTTTGTGATTTCATTGTTTCTCTCTGAAAATAAGGGATGAACAGTTGCCTAGGACTAGAGATAGGAAATCCTGGTTTCAAATCAAGCCTTAGACACTTCCTAGCTATGTGACCTCTGGAAAGTCACTCACTCTTATCACTCTTCTACCCTGGAACCAATGCATTCTAAGATGGAAAGTAAGAGTTAAAAAAAAAGAAAGAAAATGAAGGATGGACAATATTTTCTTTAATGAAATTGTTTCTATGATTTGTTTTTTGACTCTCTCATTCTTGAGGATTAGATTAGTTTCCAATTAATTTTTAATCTATGCCTTCATGACCCTTTATTGAATATCATTTTTATTGCATTATGGTCTGAAAAGGATACATTTAATATTTCTCTTTTTCTGCCTTTGGTTGTGAGGATTTTATTTATTTTTATTTATTTTTTTAATATTTATTTATTTATTTTTATACCCTTACTTTTCATCTTGGAGTCAATACTGTGTATTGGCTCCAAGGCAGAAGAGTGGTAGGGGCTAGGCAATGGGGGTTAAGTGACTTGCCCAGGGTCACCCAGCTGGGAAGTGTCTGAGGCCAGATTTGAACCTAGGACCTCCTATCTCTAGGTCTGGCTCTCAATCCACTGAAGCCGCCTAGCTGCCCCCTGGTTGTATGGTTTTTAATACTCTAACATATGGTCAATTTTTGTGGAAGTACAATATATAGTTGAGGAAAAGGCATATTCCTTTCTATTCCTATTCAGTTTTCTCCAGAGATCATTCATATCTAACTTTTCTAAAAATTATTCATCTATTTAACTTCTTTCTTAATTATTTTATGGTTAGATTTATCTAGTACCAAAAAGGGAAATTTGAGGTTCCCCATTACTATAGTTTAGCCATTTATTTATTTCTGTGATTCATTAATTTTTTCTTTAAGAATTTTGATGTAATTCCATTTGGTGCATATATATTTAGTATTGATATTACTGTCTATGGCACCTTTGAACAAAATTTAGTTTTTCTATAGTATCTTTTAGTAAAATGTAGTTTACCTGCTTATTTCTTTTAATTAAGTCTATTTTTTATTTTGCTTTGTCTAAGATCTAGATTGATACTACTACCTTTTTTACTTCCATTGTTGCATAATAGATCCTGTTCTAGCCCCTTATTTTAAATCTGTGTATGTGCTTTGGTCTCATGTGCTTTTTATATACGGCATATAGTTAGATTCTGGTTTCTAATCTATTCTGCTATTCATTTCTATTTTATGGGTGAGTTTATCCCATTTGCATTCCCAGTTATGATTACTATATTTCCTTCCATGCTATTCTCTGCCCCCTCCCCCATACCATTTACCTTTTTCTTTCTCTTTTTTACCCTCAACCTCCACAAAAGTCTGTTTTGCTTCTGACCACAGCCTCCCTTAATATGTATTCCCTTCTATAAGCCCTCTTTCCTTGTCTTTTCTCCTTCTGATCCTACTTTCCTGTTGGATAAAATAGATTTCTATCCCCAATGAGTGCATAAGCTATTCCCTCTTTGAACTAATACCAAGGAGAGTGAAGTTCAAATCTTTCTCACCACTCCTTCCCCTATTTCCCCTCTATGCAAAAGCTCTTCCTTTTGTGCCTTTTTAGGTGAGATAGATTTCCCAATTATTTATCTCCCCTCTCCCTTCTCCCACTGCATCCCTTTTTCTCAACTCTTAATTTTTGTGCGTGATCTTCCCATCATAGTCAACTCACATATATGCCCTCTGCTTATATTATATAATCCTTCAAACTTCCCTGACAATGATAAAGTTCTTAGGAATTATAATGATCATTTTCCCATATAGGAATGTAAACACTTTAACCATATTAAGTCTTTTAATATTTCTCTTTCCTTCCTATCTTTGTATGCTTCTCTCAAACCTTTCTATTTGGTTCTGGTCTTTTTATTAGAAATGCTTAAAAGTCCTCTATTTCATTAAATATAAAAATTTCCCCTGAAGGACTGTCATCAGTTTTGCCGGGTAGATTATTATTGGTTGTACTCCTGGCTCCTTTACCTTCTGGAATATCATATTCCAAGCCCTTCACTCCTTTAACGTGGAAGTTGCTAAAATTTATGGGATCCTGACTGTGGCTCCACGATAACTGAATTGTTTCTTTCTGACTTCTTGCAATATTTTTTCCTTGACCTAGGAGCTGTAAGATTTGACTATAATATTTCCAGGAGTTTCTATTTTGGGATCTCTTTCAGGAAGTTATCAGTAAATTCTTTCATATTCTATATTATCTTCTGGTTCTAGGCAATCAAAGCACTTTTCTTGATAATTTTTTGAAATACAATGTGTAGACTCTCTTGCTGATTATAGTTTTCAAGCCATGTCCAGTAATTCTTAAGTTATCTCTCCTTGACCTATTCTCCAGATTAGTTGTTTTTTCCAGTGAGATAGTTCACATTTTCTTCTATTTTTTTCATTCTTTGACTTTATGTTATTGTTTCTTGATGTCTTGTGGAGTCATTAGCCTCCATATGCCCAATTTACTTTATAATGAATTATTTTCTTCAATGAGCTTTTGTACCTCTTTTTCCATTTGCAAATTCTGTTTTTAATATGTTCTTTTATTTATTATATTTTTATGCCTCTTTTACCAAGGTGTTGACTCTCTTTTTATACTTTTCTTGCATCACTCCCATTTATTTTCCTAATTTTTCCTCCACTTTTCTTATTTGATTTTTAAATACTTTTTAAGTTCTTCCAAGAATTCTTTTTGGGCTACAGTCCGATTCACATTTTTTTCTTTGAGATTTTGCTTGTAGTTCTTTTAATATCATTCTTTTCTACTGAATATATGTCTTGATTTTCCCTGCCACTTTAGTAGATTTTTATGATTGGGTTCTTTTTTGTTGTTGGCTGTTCATTTCCCCAGCAGCCTATTTCTTGACTTTTAACTTTATATTAAAATCAGACTCTGTTCACTACCCCAAACTTAAGGATTTGTTGTGGGATATTGTTGTCTTTTGTGCTGATGTTTTCAAATCTAGTTCTGGTGTTCTGTAATTTTTCAGTGCTTCCAAGGTAGTATGATTGAAGAAGAAATATCATCACTCCTTTCCTAGCCTGTGTTTTGTTCTTTACCTAGGAAGGGACTTTGTTCATGTATAACTTCAAATGCTAGCACTTCTCTTTGTCCTGGTACTATGACCAAGTATCCTCTTCTCCTGGGGCTACAAGCTCTTTTCTGCCTTGGAATTAAGACAAGGGCACTTGCCTCCTCATAAGCAACACAAGAATTCTTTTTTGCCCTCAACTTGTGAACAGGCACTGTGTCCACAAGCACTTGAGCTCCTTTTCACTTGGCAACTTTGACCTAGAACTGCATGTATGTAAGGCAGTAATGTCTTGCAACTAGTACAAGCTAAAAGCCCCCTGGTAAGTCTTTCTGTCTAATTATCTGACACTCTTACTACCCCTAGGCTGAGAACTCCTGAAGCTGCTGCTGTTTTTGCTGTTGCAGTCACATCAGAAGTCCACCATTGTGCATCAGGCCAGCCCCTTCTCTGGTGTTATAGACCTCTTCTTCTGGCCTTCCAAGTTGTCTTGAATTGAAAAAAAAGTCTCACCTCAACATTTTGTTGGCTCTGTCACTCTTGAATTTGATTCAAGGCATTATTTTAAAGTTGGGAGAGTTCAGCTGAATTCCTGTCTCTATTTGGACTTTGCCCTTCTCCATCATTTTCTTAAGTCTACAAATTAGCAAAAGAATAAATCAAGTCCTGATTTGTAGCATTCTGAGATGTAAAATGCTGTCCCTAAACATTTATCAGTTGACTCTCTTATCCCAATGATAGGAACCAGTTCTAGCACCAACCAGAGCAAGTTATCTATCTGGGAAGCCTCCAAAGAGAGAGAACCTATTGCCTTTTGAGGCAGCCCATTCTCTTTAGGGGCAGCTTTAAATGTTAGGAAGTTTTTTGTCTAACAACAAGTCTAAATCTGCCTCTTTACAACTTCTCCTCATTGGTCCTAGTTCTGTCCTCTGGGGCTAACCACAAGTCTAACCCCCTCCCTCACAATGGTCCTTCAGATAATTGAAGGTGATTTTCCCAGCCTAACATCCCCAGGTTCTGAATGTGCCACAGATAAAAGGCTATTCACCAAGCTATTTGCCCTCTTTGGGGCTCTCTCCTGTTAAAGTCCTTTCTAAATTGCTGAGTTCAGAACTGATCACAGGACTCCTGATGTGGCCTGACTAGGGCAAGATGCAGAGGGAACATCACCTTCTTATTCCTAGAAGAATGCAGTTCAAGAGCTCATTAGCTTTGCTGATTACAATATCCCACTCTCGATTAGTTTCTTTTGCCATCCACCTAGACCAGTGATGGTGAACCTATGGCACGGGTGCCAAAGATGGCATGCAGCTGCCATCCCCCACCAAGAGTTTATTACTAGAAAGGCAGAGGGACTTGGTCAGAGCTGCTCCCCTCCCCCTCTACTCTGCCTGATGACATTTTTTCACATTACCTGTCTTTCTGCACAAGAGCCCAATGGAAGCACACAGTGGGTAAGGTAGGCAACTCACAGGTGGCAGAACTGGAGGGGAGCGGAGTGCTTGGGCCACTCCCCTCCACCTCTCTACATCCACTGAGGACATTCATCATTTCATCTGCCCCTTCACCCAGCAGCTCAATGGGAGCAACTTCTCCCTCCCCTGTGTAAGGGAGGAAAGAGGATGCCCAGCACTCAGTGGAGGGGGGGGAAGGGGCACAGCATGCAGTCTTTGGGAGGAATGGGCATGGCACTCAGTCTAGGGGGTGGGGTGGGGGCAGGTACTCCATCTCTCAAAGTTTCTCCATCACAGACCTAGACCATTTTCAGAACTGCTGTCCATGTCTCTCTCATCTTGTATTTGTGAACTTTTTGAACCCAACTATAAAACTTGGCATCCATTACTATTAAACATTATCTTAATGGATTCCACCCAATGCTAGCGACTTTTGAGATCTTATTGGACCGTGATTCTTTATGCAATGTATTAGTCATCCCTTCCAGTTCTATGTCTTCTGCAGATCTGATGACTTTATGACATACGGATGGTCTTTATCCAAGTCACTGCTGAGGAGAAAGTCAGTTTATCTGGAGCACAGAATGAATGAGAAAGAATAATTTATAATAATCTGGGAAAAGTAGACACTATTAAGGACTTTGAATGCCAAGTCAATCCACTTGCTTTTTGTCCTAGAGGTCATTGGGAACCACTGAACAGTTTTGAGCAGAGGAACCACATAACTAGATCTGTACATTAGTGGAAAAATTTTGATTGCTATGCCCTTGAAGGCAGGGTTGGTTGGGGTGGGGAGAGGCTGAAGACAGGGAGACCAATGAGGAGGCCACTGTGTAGACAAGTAGCAATGATCAGTGTCTGAACCCATCATTGAGGATGTCCTTCAAATTTAATGAGGCTCTTGACCTTTCTTAATTCTCATGGCTTCTCTGTGTGATCATCCTATATGGAGCTTTGGTCCTATGTAGTTCTTTGCTGTCTCCTCCTTTGAACTATGAGCTCCCTGAGGATAGGGACTGTTTTTTGTCTTTCTTGTATCTGCAGCACTTAATAAATGCCTATTGATTGATTGATCTTGATCACTCTAACTTCTACTGAACTATTTGTGAAGCATCAAAATCTTTTTTCACCTGAATTCTTTAACATTTTTTAATGACATGAACAAATTTTAGCATTCTTTTTAAACACTCGAGTTCCAAATTCTTTCCCTTTCTTTCTCTCCTCTCCTCTCACTGAGAAGGTAAACAATTTGATATAGGCTATGTATTGCAGTCATTGGAAAATATGGTCCTATTTACATGTAGGGAAACTGAAGGTTGAAGAGGAAAGCATTCCTCTGCTATTTTGAAGGGCAAAGGTCCAGTCTCAGAGTTCTGATTCTCTTTAACCCTCCCCTTTCCTTGAGATACATTTCTCTGCATGACTTCCCTCCCTGGCTCTTCAGCATCTCCACCCCTAGACTGTGATAATACCTTTCTGTTTGTCTTGATAAGAAAGCAGTTGGTTAGGACCCAAACCTAGTGAATAGACCCAGGGCTACTCTTTTAGCTGGCTACTTTGTTCTTTGCTAGAAAAAAGGTAAAAGTAAGGGAAGCAGGGGATTGTAGTCTCCTAATGAGCACTCTTTCTTTGAAAGAGAGCTTCAAGCAGAATAACTCAAGTTAATCCCTGTCTTCATTTCATCCCTTTAATCATACTAGGTTATACTTTAAAACATCCCCCTCTTATCCTTGAAATGGACATTTGGGATTAAGGCCACTTTGAGACTTGTCTTGGCCAAACTAAAAGGAAAACAAAATATATTTGATCTCTTTCAAAATCCTCCTCTAGTCAATCTCTCCTTTCCTACTCAGAACACAACCCTTCAGCATTAAATTCCTAAAAAAAATGTTAACTCAATCTTGTCCAAAAAAACAAAAGTTCTAAACTGAGAGTTCTTAATCCAGGGTCTGTAGATAACCTCTAGTGGATCCATAAATGTGTATGGGGAAACATTTTATACTTTTATTCCACCAACTTTTCACAAAACTTTAGCCTTTCCACCAATTATTTTAAGACATCATTCTGAGAAAGGGTCCAAAGTCTATAGTAGACTCCCAAAGGAATCCAGGCAGGGCTATTCTGGAACCAACCCAAACTGACTAAAGAGATCCTATAGTTAAATTTTCACTGTGAGCAATCATACATTGGAAATAAGCAACACTGAAAACTGGGGTTTGATTTGTCATTTTTTTAATGTCCAGACTTAAGAAAAGGATAAAGACAATGTTAATAATGAAGATTAAAGTTAAACGTGTCTCATAAATAAATAGAGACTAGTTGTCAGATATTTAAAAGCACACCCCTGGGTCCAGGGTAAAAAAAGAGTCAACAACCCATACTTCAAATATGATAAAAGTGAAAGGACATCATTTTTATGTCATGAGGCAAAGTGAATTTTCTTGGATTCATAAATCATAGATCTAGAACAGTGATTCCCAGAGTGGGCACCACTGCCCCCCGGTGGCTGCTGCAGCGATCCAGGGAGGTGGTGTTGGCCACAGGTGCATTTATCTTTCCTAATAATTGCTATTAAAATTTTAAAAAATTAATTTCCAGGGGGCTAAGTAATATTTTTTCTGGAAAGGGGGCGGTAGGCCAATAAAGTTTGGGAACCACTGGTCTAGAAGTTCAACTAACTTACTTAGCAGATGGAGAGACTGAGACAGAGTTTATGTGACTTGCCCACGGTCAATTGGCTAGTATCAGAGATAGGATTTGAACCCATAATCTCTAACACCAGAGCCATTGCCTTCTACACTGTACTCTTCTCCTAGAGCAAATGGAAAAAATAACCCCCTAGTTTCTAATCATGTGAGAAGCTGACTGCTTAGAGAAAATATTGTTGGGCATTTCCAAAGATTTTCCATTTTTTGTGCAAATCATAGGCATGCAATTTTATTAAGCACAAGTATGTATGACTGCCTGCTGGGTCCAGGCAGCCATTTGTTCTGGGAGAATGACTCCATCGAACTTTAGGGACTTGACTGGGGTGTGTTCCAAAGCCTTTTCAAGTATTCTGGCCCAGTTTGGCATTTATTTTGGATTGGAACTGAGAAAGGTGTCAACAGGGAGCTAAGCAGAGTTGTAATGAAGATAAATCTTTGCTGCACTCTCCCAGGATCCTACATATTTGTGGCTTTGGATGTGGAGGGAAAGAATCCTAATACAATTGGTGAGTCAAGAGCCCCATCCCACCTCAACAGAAAATCCAAGTGCTATTGCCAGTAGGTTTATTCAACAGGCATTCATTAAGCACCAACTGTATGTTAGTCACTGTGCAAGGTGGTAGGAATATAGAGACAAAAATAAAGCAATCTTTGTCTTCAAGGGGCTTACCTTTTATTGGGGAGATATAACATAAACACACATAAATATAGAACAAAATGGACTGAGGAGGGAGAAATCCTTAAACATAATGGGGATCAATGGCAAAGCCTGCATTATCTCTTGAAGGAAGAAAGGATGCTGAGACAAAAAGTCAACCTAAAAAAATTATGAACATCTACTACAGTGATGGTGAACCTTTTAGAGATTGCATGTCATGCCCCTCCTCCCAGAACAAGTGCCACATGCCCTCCTTAACCCACACAGGAGAGGGAGAAAGCATTCCCATTGGGCTGCTGGGCAGAGGGATGGGTGATGTGAAAAAATGACATCAGGCAAGGTGGAGAGGGGGAAGGGAGCAGCTCCACCTGAGTCCCTCTGCCTTTCTACTAACAAACTCTGGCAGGGGACATGCCCACAGAGAGCACTCTGCATGCCCTTTCTGGCACCTGTGACATAGGTTTACCACCACTGATCTACTGTGTGCCAGGCACCAGACATACAAAAACAAAAGTGAAGTTCTTGCCCTCCAAGACCTCATATTCCATTGAGGGGAAACCAAGATAAGTGAAAACAAAATACATACAGTATAAAATAGGAAGCCTAGTAGCTTCAGAGTTGGGAAAATTTAGATTTAAGTCCTGTAGCATTCCCCCAGCAGAGTGTAAACTGGACTGTTTCACATGATGTAGGCATCTAGTAAACACTTAATAAATAAATATTTGATTGATTGAGTGACCTAAGATGTCCCTGAGTCTCCCTGGGTCTCAGCTTCTTCATCTGTAAAAATAGAAAGAGGGATTGACAACCTCTAAGAGATCTCTGACCCTGAAATAAGACATGTATTCACCAATAGGCTTGCCATATATGTTTATTTGTTTTGCCTGACATTTACATATTTGTTACAAGGGATTGATGCTTCTTTGGAGGTTGGGAATGTGGATTTGTGTAGTGAAAGGCATGGAAAAAAGAGCATTAATAGAATTTTTTTTTCAAATGCAAAACAAAAACAAATTGGCCAGACTGTCCTGATTTAATTTGCCATTTCTAGACAAAAATAACTTCTACAATTTTTCCATCTCTAAGTCTGTGAGTCACTTTTCCATTCTTTGAATCTCATTTTTTCTGACCTCTATAAGGGATGAAAGGTGAGGTGGAGTCTGTCATGCCTAAGACCAAACTAGTCATTTAACCCCTTAGTGTCCCAGGCTGTTCTCTAAGATGCTAGGGCACCCAGCAACTGCCGATTTGCTTGGCAGAGGGTTTCCTCATAGAGAAATCCTATGCCAATAAAATCACAGGTCCATCCAAAGATATTTTTAAAATAATGTAATTTGGGGTTGAACAGGGCATATACAAAATTACCTTTCCTGTTTGGGTTGATAATATGCTTGTGACATCACTTGAAGGCCTGATGCTTTGAGATAACAACCACCTATTGGTCAATGAACAGAAAGAGATCATGACTTAGAGGACCTTTCAAAAAAGCAGTGAAATTCATCCCTGATATCTTCTTTGGACTCACTCCTTGCAATAAGCAGTTTTCCCTTGAGAGTTGGCTGTCAGGGGCTACCCTGCCACTCATCTCAGCAGAAACGATGGTCTAGAACACAAGGAAGCTAAAGTCCACTTTTTTTTGCTCAGTAATTTTGATTCTGAGTTTAGGGCTATTTCTTCAATGTTTTTCTTTCCTAATCTTAGGTGAATGAGTGCTAATTCCAAGAGGGATCTGTCTGGTCTTAGAGTTCAGAATTTGAAAGATTTGGCAATCCTGGATCCTTTGGCTGGAGATGACTAGCTATAAGGGTAGAAGTCCTTAGCAATCACTCAGTTGCTCTTGCGGCAGATAACCACCAACAAGAGTACAAGCCCCATTAGTCTTGCCAGAAGACATCAATATTGAAGGGACAGTGCTGAGCCAAGGTAAAATGCCTACTCAATAGTCTGGCAGAACTGCTTTTTGTTTTGATGAGGTTTAAGGACCAACCTGACAGCATTCAATAGTAGTTCTAAATTAAGTTACTGAATTCTGGTTTCATTGTTTCCTTATGTGTGTTTTGTGTGGGGGTAATAAATACATATCCCAAACCTCATTCATATTGTATATTGAGAGTTCCTTTCTACTCCAAGTTGTGCTATATGATTGTGATGGAATATTTTTGTACTATAAGAAATGACAAGAAGACTAGGTTCAGAAAAAAAACAACATGGCAAGACCTAAATAAACTGATGCAAAGTGAGATGAGAAGAACCAGGAGATCACTATGCACAATAACAACGTTGTAATGATGTTTGACTGTGAAGGACTTTCCTACACTGATCAACAATGATCAAAATACAGTTCCAGGAGGTAGTTGGGTGGTTCAGTGGATTGAGAGCCAGGCCTAGAGATGGGAGATCCTGGGTTCATATCTGGCCTCAGACACTTCCTAGTTGTGTGACCCTGGGCAAGTCATTTAACCCTCATTGCCTAGCCCTTACCACTCTTCTACTTTGGAACCAATACATAGTATTGATTCTAAGGCAGAAGGTAGGGTTTAAAAAAAGAAAAGAAAAGAATGTTAAAAATAAATAATGAAATTTTAAAAAGAATAAAAATCCATTATTTTTTATTCATTCCTACATCTCTGTCTCTTAGAATTCCTCACTTCCTTCCATGTCTTTCTCTGGAGATTATTAGCATTTTTCATCACAAGTCCTTTGGAATTGTTTTACTATTACTGAGAATAACTAAGTCATTCATAGTGGATCACAATACAATACAATTGTCCCTTGCTACATTGCAGTTCAATTATCACAACTTCACTGTATCATGTTTTTATAAAAAAAATCTAATTCTGTTTCATAGAGCTTTTGCCATATCACAGGATTTTATTAAAATTACATGGGTTTAAGAGTGTAGAAATATTTAAGAACATATGAACTGTTTATAAGAGGGTGGAAAAGGTTAATAAGAGGGTGGGAAAGGTTTATAGAAGAGTGGGAAGGATTTATAAAGCCTTAAATATATATATATGTATATATATATATATATATAATAAAATAAAAATAACACCACTACTTTGTGGATTTTGACCTATTGCGGGGGTCTCTGGAACATAACTCCCAGAATAGGTGCAAGATCACTGTATTGCCAGTACTGTGTACAAAATTCTCCTGGTTCTGCTCATTTCACTTTGCATCAATTCACTTAAGTCTTCCTAGGTTTTTCTGAAAGCATCTTGCTCATCATTTCTTATGGCACAATAGTATCCCATCAAAATAATATACTACAACTTGTTCAGCTGTTCCCCAATTGATGGACGTCCCTCAGTTTCCAATTCTTTATCACCACAAAAAGAGATACTATAAATATTTTTGTGTATATGGGTCCTTTTCCTTTTGCTTTGATCTATTTGGAGTATAACCCTAGTAGGAGTATTGCTGGGTCAAATGGTCATAGTTTTAAATTGTTCTCCAAAATGGCTGGGCCAGTTCACTACTCCATCAGCAGTTCATTAGTATATCTGTTTTTCTCTCACCCCTGCAAACACTTCTCATTTCTGGTAGGTGTGAAATGGTTTCCCAGAGTTGCTTTAATTCACATTTCTTGAAACATTAGTTTTTTCATATGACTATAGATAGCTCTGATTTCCTCTTTTTTAAAAACTACCTATTTGTATTCTTTCCCCATTTATTGATTGTGGACTGGATCTTATTTTTATAAATTTGACTCAGCTGTACAATGAGACCTTTGAGAGAAACTTGCCATAATTTTTATATTACTTTATTGTGTATGTAATTTTTAGCATAATGTAGTTTCCCTGATTTTCTCTTTTAATTAGATCTAGTTTTGCTTTTGCTTTGTCTGAGATCATGATTGCTACCCATGGTTTGTTTTTTTTTACTTCAGCTGAAGCATATTACATTCTGATCCAGCCCTTTATTTTAACTCTCTGTGTGTCTTTCAAGTATGTCTCTTATAAACAACATAATGTTGGATTCTGGTTTCTAATCCATTCTGCTATCTGCTTCTCTTGTGTGAGTGAATTGATCCCATTCACATTCACAGTTATAATTTCTGTGTATTTCCCTCCACCCCATTGTCTTCTCTGTTTCTCTCCCTCCCTCCATTTCTCTCCCCCCTTCCTCAAAAATCTATTTTGCTTCTGATCACTACCTCCTTTAAGGTGCCTATCCTTTATCATTTCCTCCATTCTTTCTCTTATCCAGTTTCCCTTCTATTTCCCCATTGAGTGAGTTCTATTTCTATATGTAACAGTATGTGTGTGCATGTGTGTATAAATATATATTCTTCCTTTTTTGAACCAGTTCAATAAGAGTGAGGTTCAAGCAATGGCTGCTACCTCTCATTTTTACCTCTGCTACAAATGCATACTACTTTTATGTGTGAAATCTTTCCCCATTTTATTATTCCCTTCTTGCTTCTTCCAGTACAACCCTCTTTCCTAATCCATTTTTTTGGAGATCATTCCAACGTAATTGACTCACACCCATGTCTTCTGTTTATATAAACTCCTTTTAAGTGCCTTAATAATGATAAATTTCTTAGGAGTTATGTATATATCTTCCAATATAGGAATGTAAAGTTAAACTTTATCGAGTCTCTTAATGTTACTTTCATGTTAGCCTTTTTATGGTTCTCTTGAGTCATGTTTTCATGACTCAAGACTTTCATTGAAAATCAAATTTTCTATTCAGTTCTGGTCTTTTCATCGGGATTGTTTAAAAGTCTCTATTTCATTAAATATTCATTACCCTCTGAAGGATTATACTGTTTTGCTATTTACATTATTCTTGCTTATAATCCTATGCCTTTTGCCTTCTGGAATATCATATTGGAATAGCCTCTTCTCCTTTAATGTGGAAAGTGCTAAATCTTGTGTGATCCTGACTGTGGCTTCATGATATTTCAAGTGTTTATTTTTGACTGCTTGAAGTATTTTCTCTTTCACTTGGGAACTCTAGAATTTTGCTATAATTTTCATCTGGGATCTCTTTCAGAAAGTGACTGGTGATTCTTTTAATTTCTCTTTGACACTCCGTATCTAAGATATTGGAGCAGTTTTCCTTGATGATTTCTTGAAATAGGATTCCTAGGTTCTTTATTTGATGATGAATTTCAGGTAGTCCAATAATTCTTAAATTATCTCTCCTTGATCTATTTCTCAGGTTAATTGTTTTTCTGATGAGATATTTCATATCTTCTCCTATTTTTCAGTTTTTTTCATTCTTTTGACTTTGTTTTATTGTTTCTTGATGTATCATGGAATTATTAGCTTCCACTTACTCAGTTCTAGTTTTTAAGAAATCATTTTCTTCAGTGAGCTTTTCTGCCTCTTTTGCCATTTGTCTATTTCTGGTTTTTTAAAAAAATCCTTCTCTTCAATGAATTTTTGTGCCTCTTTCACCATTTGGCCAATTCTGTTTGTTAAGGTATTATTTTCTTCAGTCATTTTTGTGCCTTTCTTTTAAACCCAAATGTTAATTCTTTATAAGTTTCAAGGTATTCTAGGAATTCTTTTTGGGTTTGTGTCCAATTAGCATTTTTCTTTGATGATGTTTTGGTAGCTGTTTTCATATTGTTATTTTCTGAGTTCATATCTTTGTCTTTCCTATATCCATAGTAGCTTTTAATGGTCAGGTTCTTTATTATCATCATCATCATCATCATCATCATCATCATCATCATCATCATCATTATCATTATTATTATTAAGCTCATTTTTACAGTTTATTTTTTACTTTGAACTTTATGCTAAAATTGGACTCTGCTCACCTGGGAAAGGGGTGGCACTTTCCCAAGGTTCAGGCTTTTTTGTGCTGCTATTTTGAGACCCAGTTCTGGAAATCTACAATTTTTTGGTGTTTTCAAGGTGATGTGATCCCAAGAGAGGCATGGTCACTGCTATCTTGGTCTTCCCTGTGATCTTTAACCCTTATCTCCTACAGACTCAAGTGCTAGCATTCCTCTTTGCTTTGATATTATAACCAGGATTACTGCTCCCTTGTGAATAATCACCAGTACTCCTCTCCTCCTTGGAGCCATGACCCAGAACTACCTATGGACTGTTAGTGTTGCCAATTAGTGCCACCTATACCCAGTGCCAGAAAAAGGTTCCCAGTAATCTCTTTATGACTAGTTCTGACCCCCTTATTGCATCTGGTCTAAGAGTTCCTGAAGCTGCTACAGCTACTGCAAACTTTATTGTTGTTGACTCATGTATAGGTTCTAGACAGACTTCCACCTTGGTGCCACAAACTTCTCCTATCAACTCCTTAAGTTTACTTAGACTAGAAAAGTAACTCATCTCAACCTTTTGTTGACTCTGCTGCTTCAAAATTTGATTTAAGACATTATTTTAAAGTAGTTTAGAGGTGAATGTTGGGTAGTTGTCCTTAATTCACCATCTTAAAAAATAATTTATTAAGCATTTTCTATGTGAAGAGCACTGTGCCAAGTCCTGAGGATACAAACAAAGAAGTGAGACAGTACATGCCCCAAAGGAGCTCAGTCACCATTCTTCTTGACTTGTCTGCAGTTTTTAATATTTGATCACCTTCTTCTGGATATTCCTTTTTCCCTCAATTTTTGTGATCCTGCTTTCTCCTCATTTTCCTCTTTTCTAATTGTATTTTCCTAATATTCTTCTCTGCTCCTATATGCTTGACACATCCTACAATTATAACTAGTCCCCAACGTCCAGCCCTAGACCCTCCTCTTTCTGTTCTATGTTCTCTAGCTCATCAACCTTCAAGTGTTCAGCTATAAGCTCTATGAAGATGATTCATAGATAAATAGATAGATAGATAGAGATAGAGAGAGATGTATCTAGCCAGCCCTAGTCTCTCTCCTGAATTATTAACTTCCTCTAGTCTCTCAAGCCCTTGCAAGGATTTTAAATCTTTATCTTAAACAAATTCATCCTCCACACAGTTGCTAAAATAATTTTCCTAAAGCACAAATCTGACCACCTCATTCCCATATTTAATAAAATTCAGTGGAAACCTGTTAATTCCAGGATTAAATATAAATTCCTCTGTCGAATACTTAAAATTCATGACAACTAGCTTTCTAGCCTCACTATACATTATTCTCATCCAAAAGCTATTGAATCTATTAAACTCAGCCTTCTTACTAGTCTTCATACATAACTCTCATCTTCCATTTCCATAGTTTTGTATTAGCCATCCCTCATGTAGAGAATGAACTCCCTCCCTACCTTCATCTGTCAGAATTCCTAGTTTTCTTCAAGATTCAACTCAGGTTCCACCTTGTGCCTGAAGCCTTTCCTGATCCCCCATTTGTTACTGCCCTACCCCCACCCCATTACTTGGTATCTATTTTGTATCTCTCTATATGTATACATGTTATGTGTCCATCTCACCCCCCTCTTGGAACCTCAAGAGAATTCAAGCTTATGGAAGTAAGGAACTATTGCAATTTTGATATTTCCAGTGTGTGGTAGAGTAAATGGAGTAGTCAATAGAGACTGGGCAGCTAGGTGGGGTAGTGGGAAGAACACTGGGCCTGACATCAGGAAAGTCTGAATTAAAATCTAGCCTTAAACACTTACTAGCAGTATGACCGTGAGCAAGTCACTTAACCCTATTTGCCTCAGTTTCTTCATCTGTAAAATGAACTGAAGAAGAAAATGACCAACAGCTCCACTACTTCTGCCCCAAAAACCCTCAAATTGGGATCACAAGGAGGTGAATACAATTGAAACAACTGAACAACAGTAGATAGAGCCTTGGTTTGAAAGCCAGGAAAACCTGAGTTCCAGTCCTGTCTCTAACAGAGAGTTACAACTCTCTAAGATCATATATTGTGGAGGTTGTATGGACCTGCTTCAGTAAAGAGAGCTTCCTTGCCTGGGAGCTCCCTATATTAATGAAATCACTAATTCCTGTGCATTTAACACATAATCTGGCACAGAATGGAGCTGGTTGATTGAGCAACTGAGCAATTTACTTTACCGAGGCATCCTGGGACTGACAATTGCTCTCAGTCTAATCAAAGGGAACCCAGACTTTGGGCAAGGACTGGGCAGGAATTCTTTCTTTGTTACTGAACAGGTCACTTTCAGACCAAAAGGTAGCATCTTGGAATTGGTCCGTTTTCATCTCTTTATTCTGTTAGGGGGAAAAATTACAAAGAGAAAGAGAAATTGGAGGAGTTTTTCACAGGTCACATGTTGCCCAAATAGGGTTTCTCTTGGAAATGTAAGCTGGGCCATCCTGGGCCTATAAAGAAAACTAGCTTAATATCCCTCAAATATGTATTTAGCAACACTCAAAATAGTTTTATTTACCCAAACGTCACTAATGGCTGCTTTGGAATGATGACAACGACAAGTGCAAATATGGCTTTTGGGTCTTTTTCAATGCATCTTATGCACCCAACAGAGCATGGAAGTTTCTTCAGGGACCAGGATTTCCTTGAAGCCCTGTACATTGACTGTCAGATGGAAGAGTCCTGAGTGCCTCTTCCAGAGATTCTCTGGGCAGCTTTCCTGGGTGCTCTGAGCAAAAATTCACCAGGAAAATTACAGATGGCTGAAGTAAGTCTGAATGTCAATAACTTGAAAATCAAATGTTGATTTTTTTTGGTATGTGGAAAGAGTTTACCATCATTCTTCATGGACAATAAATAGATAAGAAGGGAGTAAGTGAAACATCGTAAAGTAGAGTCAGTGAGGCCAAGTTAAATAGAGTGCTCATCAAAGCCAAGGGATGGCTGGAGCATCTTAAAATACTTAGTGTCAATATGACCCACAAGGATAGGGCATGCTGGGATGATTCTGTTGAATAAAGAATAGAATGAGAAAGAATAAGCTCCAACCCTCTCTACTTTACTGCTCAAAATTCAACTCACCTTGACTGATGATGAAAAACTTCAAGGAGAGATGGTGGACCCTGGGTGTGGCACCATGCTTTCCCTCTCTGGCCCATTTCATTTCTTTTATCCATTGGCTTGGTTTAGCTCTCTTTCTTGGTTAGGCAGTATTTCATAGTGGATGAAGTCAGGAAGAAAGAAGGCAACAAACATTTGAAAAGAAAATCCAACTCATCTTTCCAAGTCCAGCCCAAGTCCCACACCCTCCAGGAAATGTTCCCTGAGTTCTTCAGACCACAGTGATCTCTCCTGGCTCTGAACTCCTAGAGTGCTCATTGTCCATACCACTCATTGGGCACTTAGAAAATACAGGATTGCCTTCATCTATTAGCTAAATTTTCATGAACATTACTTAGTGTCACAGTTTCTTGGGAATTATGAGCAATCTTGCCTTTATTGTTACACCCAGATTCATGATACTCTTACTAGCTTATTTTGCCCACACCCATTGGCAAGTCCTCATCCTTTTTCAATACAGCTGTCTTTAACCAATCACTTGGGTTTCATATTAGTGTTAAGGAACAGTTTACTTAAAAAAAAAAGCAAAGGTGCCTTAGAATAACAGCAAGAGAGAGAATTCTGGGAGAACCAGAAACAATGGATGTAGAGTATAAAGAGAGAGATTGAGTTTGTATTCAGGAAAACCTTCCTAAGAAGTAGAGCAGACCCAAAATGGAACCCATTGTCTCAAGAAGTGAGCCTTCTCCGTAAGCAGAGAGCCCATGACCATTTACTTACTATAATATAGAGTGGGCATTTTGTCTATGATTTGGACTTGATGGTCACGGAGTTTCCTTCCAACTCTCAGACTCTGCTGTAGTGTGTATAAGTTACCCCTGCTGTCCCGATCCCTCCCCATCCAGGATTTGTGACATGACTCCAAAACACTGTTCAGGGTTGTTTCCTGAGAAGTGGCACCATCCTTATCTTCAAGGAACTTACATTCCATCGAAGGATATGACAACACACCAAAAAATAGCCAAGCAAAACTCCACATTCCAGGGGCTGTGCTCCAGCCAGGGCAGACCAGAAGGATCAGTGTGTCCTTTTATCTTCAAATTTTCAAAGAACACGTTGTCTGAATATTTCCTTCCACCTATCACAAAGTACCAAATAATATATCATATTTATCAGTGTCTTTGCTATATATATATATATACATATATATATATCAATAGAAGTTAGGTCCCTCAAGGGCAAGTACAGGTTCATTTTTTTCTTTATAACTCAGGTACCCATGTAAACCTTTTCTGTTCATCAAAGTTCTTCCATGCCTTATTTTATTTGATCTTTAACCACCTGAATGCTTGTCGATCTAATCCTTTCTGTGGGCCAAGTGCTAGGGGAGACTCAAGGATCAAATAAAACATAATTCCTGCCTTCAGGAAGTTTGCAATCCACTGGCAGGTAGGAAAAGGTTAACAAGAAACATGACAAGACTCATCTTTAAAGGACTTTAGGCTTTTTCCTACCACAAGCATGTGAAATAGATAGGTAGGAGCAGTAATGATATTATTATCTGAGGGTTCTGGATGACTCAGAAGTCTCTAATATTTTGTGATTTGATGAACTCTATTTTTCAAAAGGGAAAAGTGAGGGGCAGCTGGGTGCCTCAGTAGATTGAGAGTCAGGCCCAGAGACAGGAGGTCCTAGGTTCAAATTTGACCTCAGACACTTCCCAGCTGTGTGACCCTGGGCAAGTCACTTGCCTAGTCCTTACTACTCTTCTGCCTTAGAACAAATTCCCAGTATTGATTCTAATATGGAAGGTAAGGGTTTAAAAAGGGGGGGGGAGTGAAATGACTTGTCCAAGGTCACAGAGCTGGAGTGATAGATTTGGAGTTTGTCTCCACATATCTCTCTAGATCCCAATATGTGACATTTCCACTATCCTACAGTAGCTCTAAAAATGTGTATCTCATAAGCAGAGTGAGAGAATTCCCTGGACCAGAACTCAGTCAGTCAATAAATATTTATTAAGCACCTACTATGTGTGAGGCTGGAAATTTAAAGAAAGGAAAAGGACAGTAGAGAGGAGTTCAAGGTCTAATTTTGCCATTCACTGACCTTGGGCAAACCAGTCTCTCTAGGACTCAGTTTCCTCTTCTATCAAATGATGGGACTGAATTGGGTAGGCTGAAAGACCTTGTTCAGTGACAATATTTTATGTTTTGGGTTCCAAACTCCTTTTTCTATTACACATTGAGACCCTCCCTCTCACCACCTCCTATTCCCTCACCATCCTTCTTTCCTTTTTTTTAAAAAATTTTTTAAACCCTTAACTTCTGGGTATTGGTTCATAGGTGGAAGAGTGGTAAGGGTGGGCCATGGGGGTCAAATGACTTGCCCAGGGTCACACAGCTGGGAAGTATCTGAGGCCGGATTTGAATCCAGGACCTCCCATCTCTAGGCCTGACTCGCCATCCACTGAGCTACCCAGCTGCCCCACCATCCTTCTTTTCATATGCATTTCTCTTGTTGTTTTTATATCTTCGGAGCAGTTTGGACTTCCAGTCATCACTTTATTTTCACAAAAGAAATAAAATTGCACTTGCAAGAGCCAAAAAGCAAAATTTTTCTGAAGTCAGTTTCAACCCCGAAATGTGACCGTCTCTATCCCGAGATCCCTTTCTTTTCGGCTCTGATATTTTATGGTTTGTGCTCAGGAGTATTTTCTAGATCCGGCCGTCTGTGGTCTTTAACATTGTGGGAAGCTGTTCCAGAGCCTTGTGTAAAGACAGGCAAAGTCCATGTGAGCACCTTCTAAAATGATTTCCTATTTATTCTGCACAGAGCGTGCTTTGATCACATCTCTCTATGACGCTCCCACTCTATTGGAAGCCCCTTAAAGGCAGGGACTGTCTTTTGACTCCTCTTCTGTCCCCAGGGCTCAGCCCAGCGCCTGGCAGAGAAGGTGCTTCATAAAATGTTTGGATTGCTCCATTGCACAGCTGTTCGGCATGTACTCTCCCTCTGAGCCCACAGGTGGCACTCCAGGCTTGGGCTGCCTGAGATCACTGCACATGCGTGAACAGTTCCCTGCCCAGATCCCATGCTCAGACCTCCCTAGTTGCCTTACCTGGGTTTTCTGTCTGGAAATAGGGATATCTATCACTCGGGCATCTCTCGTGGCTCAGCCCCCATCCTGTTGGGATTCCTCATTCACATGGAGTTTCAAGGGACTCCTTTCAATAAAAATGAAATGAACCAAATGGCTTTAAATCTCCTGAGTGTCATGGAAGCCAGTGCTTTGTAAGGCTTGAAATCTCAGCTTTCTCCTAGCCTTCTGGGTCCAGGTCCCCCAGGCACCCTGGGGGGCTACAGTGATGGGGTGGTCCATCGAGAGAAAAGGGAGAAGGCAGTCAGTCTCCCTCTCACTCCTCCATTCTCCTCCTTCTGTCTGGCTGCTCCCAGAATGACTTTCTCCCAGCCCCTTCGTGGGCTCCACAGTGTCTTTCTAAGCATCATCTCCCAGCGTGGTCTTCTGATGTTGCTCTTCCTGAAACAATGGGTGGGGGGGATTTTTTCTGGAGTTTTTTTGACAGAGACACTGGAGTGGTTTGCCATGTCCTTCTCCAGCTCCTATTGTAGGTGAGGAAACGGAGGCAAACAGGGCAAGGTGATTTGCCCAGGGTGACACAGCTAGGAAGTATCTAAGACCAGATTTGAACCCAGGACCTCCTGGCTCCAATCCACTGAGCCACCTAGCTGCTCCTCTAGTTATTTTTTAAGAGCTCATTCCAGCCTCATTACTGCCTCTCTATTTAAAAATGACCTTGCTTGATTTCCCCTCTAATTGCTAGCGTAAATCTGACAATATTCTCCATGATGGTGCAAGGTAGATGGTGATTTACCTAAAACATCACTTCTTCTTGGGTACTATATTGGCCTCTTGACAAGGGCTTGGGTAAACAGGGCCTTAATTCAAATCATCAAATTAAGTCAATAAATATTTATTAAGTTCTTACTATGTGTCAGGCGCTGCATTAAGCCTTGAAATTACAAAGAAAGGGGAAAAAGAAAAAGAAAACCCAAAACAACTCCTGCCCTCAAGGATGTCACAATGGGGAGATGTCTTGCAAATCATTCTAAACACACAAGATATATACAGGATCAATTGAAAGTAATCTCAGAGAGAAGGCAGGAAGATTAAGAACTGGAAAAGCCTTTTGAGGATTTTAGATGAGAGTTGAAGGAATCCAGGGATTTGAAGAGAGCTTGCATTCCAGGCATGAGGTTTAGCCAAAGCAAAGGCTTGGCATCAGGAGATGAAGTTCTTGTGCTCAAGTAATAGCAAGGAGAGAAGTATTGTGGGAAATTTAGAATTGTAGTTAAGCTATCGAGGATGATACATCTGGAAATGGGTGCATTTCTCCTGTGGAGGGTAGCATTTGCTGGTAGGAAGGGCCTTGGATCTGAATACAGAGGACTTGACCCTGTCACTACCCTGAGTGACCTTAGGTAAGTCATTTGACCCCTCACTGTTGGCCTTGGTTTCCTATTTATGTGAGAGTTTAGACCAGACGGCCTCTAAACTCCATTTCCAGTACTAAATCTACAAGCAAATCTCTGGGCACACCTCTGTACTCAATCTTTCTGCTCTGTAGCGTCCTAGGAGCTGGGAGCCCCTTATTTATGAGAGCTTTTCTCCGAGGAAACAAAAGCATCTCTTCCTACATTTTGAAGAACTCACGGAGGAGGGAGGCCCCGCGAAGGATGCCCAGTGCGTTGATGAAGGGCTCCGAAGGTCCTGAGCAGCAAAGTGTGATGTAAGAAGTGTTGCGCTTGCTTTGAGCCCCAAAGAGAAGTTGATGTCCAACAGCACTGGCAGCCTAAGAGCAGCGAAGGGGCTATTTTTTGGAAAAGGACAGGGAGAGCCGGCTAAAGTATTGTCAGCAAACAGTTAAAGTTTCTCTTTGTTTGTGAAAGTTTCTTTTTTTATTGTGAATTTGACAAACATCAACAGACATGAACTTTTCCATAGACAAAGAACAGAAAGAGGATTGTATGGGACACCGTGAAACTCTATTATGTACGGCTTTTTAAAAGTACATATTCCATTGAATACAGTACTCCCAACACTGCGCTGCTTGTCTGTGTGCCCTTCTGAACCTCCTTCTGTTCTCTTCTGTGTATTTTTAAAGGTTCTCTTAAAGATGGTGAAGAAAATTCGAGATTATATTAAGTAGTGACTGATAGGCGCTGCGGTTTTGTAGTCGGTCAGTCAGTAAGTATTTAAGTGCTTACCATGTTCCAGGTACTGAGCTAAGCAATAGAATGGAAGGAAAAGCAAAAACATAGCACCGACTCTCAAGAGACATATATTCTAAAGAGGGAGTCAACATGTGAATTATCAGGGACCCATAAGATATAGCAAGAGTAGATGGAGGGGGCAGCTGGGTGATTCAGTGGATAGAAAGCCAATCCCAAAGATGGGAAGTCCTAGGTCTGAATCTGGCTTCAGACACTTCTAAGCTATGTGACCCTGGGCAAGTCACTTAACCTCCATTGCCCAGCCCTTGCTGTTCTTCTGCCTTGGAACTGATACTTAGTAATGATTCTCAGAAGGTAAAGGTTTTTTAAAAAGTACTCGGGGATTTGCATTTCTTTAAATCTTGCTCTAAGTTGTGAATCAGCTCTCAAAATACATTGGCTCAGGCTTCTTTTATAGCCATGTGGTCATTTTAGTAAAGGATTTTTAAGGCATGTAATTATGTATAAGTATGTGACACACTGGCTTAAGTATCTGGTGTGATGTCTTATATTTAGTAGGTAGATGATCATCGTTGCTGACAGCAGAATCTGGAAGGTGGAAGAGCCTTTGGGTCTCTCTTTGGGCCTCCGTTGGAGAAGTCTTCTGGGCAAACCCAAATTGCAATCAAGAAACCACGCACTGTGCAGTTCCCTTCCCTTCCTGACAGCTGATCAATTCCTTGAATAGATTCCTATTCATAGTAGGGGATTGACAAATGTTTGCTGGATTGGACTGGAAGAGGCAGAGGAAAGAAGACTGTGCATTCCTGGCAGGAAGGATAGTGTGAGCAAATAGTTTGCGTATAGAAAATGGGCCCAACTGTCTGGTGGTGGCACAAGAATTGTGTCCTAAAGAAAGAGAGAGACATTTTTTGGGAGGGGAGACTTTTAATAACAAATAGGGATGAGACAGAGGAATTAAGAGCAGGGGAACATTATAGTATAGCAAAAAGGGCACTCTTTGGAGCCAGAGGACTTCCCCCTCTGGCATTTACTGCTTGAGGGATCTTGGACAAATCTCCCAATATCCATGGGCCTTAGTTTCCTAATTTGTAAAATGAGAGGTTTGGACTAGAACAGTGATTCCCAAAGTGGGTGCCACTGTCTCTTGTGCTTTTTGAGTAAATACTTGTATATAGAGATATGGGTACATGGTAGGATATAAGTCCTTGGAGGTCAGAGATTGATTCAGCCTTTGGGTGGGTGCTGCAGCGATCCAGGGTGGAGCGGTGATGGCCACAGGTGCATTTATCTTTCCTATGAATTGCTATTAAAATTTTTAAAAAATTAATTTCCAGGGCACTAAGTAATATTTTTTTCTGGAAAGGGGGCGGTAGGCCAAAAAAGTTCAGGAACCACTGGACTAGAAGGTCTCTAAAGGTTCTTTCCTGCTCTTGATCTGATCTCAGTTTCTCCATATGTGAGAATAAGGGGCTTAGATTCCCTGGGCTCTGGTTCTTTTCCAGCTTCAGATCTAGACTCAATTTCAGATCCTGGAAGAATGACTTGGGCAAAGGCAATGTTTACTCTGCAAGTCATTGACTGGTAGTACGAATTAGATAGGCTACCCTTGGCATAGATATTCATCTATTAAAGAAAGTCCTTCCCCCCAGGACCCTCCTATCACCAGCTCTGATCTACTGATGGGCAACGACCAAGAGATCTAGCCACAGCTGCTCTGGGGGCCATCAGAACAAACACCTTTTGTCCTAGAGATCCCTTGAACAGGCAGTTTGTCACCAGGAAAGAACTTGACCCCAGGGATGAAGGGGAGAGACTGAAATGTGTTGTTTTAGATGAGGGTCTTTTTACCGCAAACCAAACCTTAGGATCCCCTATGGACTTGAAGCCCTCTTCTCTGATCCCCCAGAGGGGCTCCGTCTGAGAGATATTGTCTGAAAGGCTAGCTTCACACCAGAATTCCACTTAGACCTTTGGACAGAATTTAGCCTGTGACCTGCTCCAAACTCACCCCCTCCTCCAGAAGGGCCACCAGATTCCTATCTTTGGCTTTACTCATTCTTGTACATCTGCGGTGGCAAAACTCCCTCTGCCTGCAGTCTTATCCATTTCTAGCTCACACCTGCACTTTCCTGGCCTTGATGTTGTCTGCCCTCCCCTTCCCTTACACTCTTTAGAACCCCTGCCCCACCCTGTTGCTGTCCTGTGCCCCTCTACCCTGGATCTCTTCCTGTCCTTCCATCTCCTGGCATCAGTGAAATTATGGTTTTCTCCTGAAGATGCCTCGTTCCTTACTAGCCTCTCCCATGCCTGTATGAACTTGGACAAACACTTGACCCCTTTGGGCTTCATTGTCCTCACCAGAAAATCAGGATTCGGCTATGGTGATCTCTAAGGCCCTTCCCAGCCCCAGTCTGTGGTCTGGTGATCCTCCTTTCTCAAGGAATTCAGGAGAGGCTCAAAGTTGTCTCCAAGAACTTTGTGCTGGGCACTGGGTGAGGCACTGGGGATCCAAAGGCTGAATCAATCTCTGACCTCCAAGGACTTACATCCTACCATGTACCCATATCTCTATATACAAGTATTTACTCAAAAAGCACAAGAGACAGTAGGGAGCGCCATATTGCACAAAACATTGGAGCTGGAGTCAGGAAGCCTTGGTTCAAATACTTTCTAACTGTGTGATTCTAGGTAAATCAAGTGATTTACCTCTACTTGCCTCAGTTTCCTCATCTGTAAAATGATGGGGAAAGGGGGTGGACTACATGACCTCCAGAGTCCTGATCCAGTGATCCTATGTCCAAAACTGATACCAATGGAAAGTACCACCATTTTGTCACTTAGCAAAGCTTGAAACAAATCTTTCACGTTCTTCTGTCAACTAATCCTTATTCTCACATCAGTTTCTAAGTGTGTTTATTGGATCATTTCTTTCCTCTCATCAAATAATACCCGTCTAATTTAAGTCCTTATCATGTCTTACCTGCCCTAAAATAGGCACTTCCTCATTGATCTCTGCCTTCAGTCTCTCCCTTCTTTCCTTGGTCCTGCCAAAATCTCTCCCTCTGGGGAAACAAATAAAAATCCAAAAGGTAGAGATACACAGGGATACATATGCACATATGTACATGTATAGCTGCAGACATTATTTACACACATACATATATGTGTATACATGTGTGTGTGTATTTACATTTCTCTAAAGGGAGCCCTGTACTGGAGCACTTCCCAAAGAGTTAAGCACATTTTCTGGCCCAACACAGTGGGGCAGGTGCCCTGGCCCCTTACTATCAGTGGCCAGCTCTTGGCTGCTCCTTTGAAACCAGTGACTGGAGGAGAAAAGTTATGATAAAGTCACCTGCCTGGTAGCTGAACCAAGAACTGAAAGTATGTTTCCCAGAAATTCCAAATTGGATTCCGAGTCCCCCTAGTAGAATATGAGTTCTTGGGGCAGCTGGGTAGCTCAGTAGATTGAGAGTCAGGCCTAGAGACAGGAGGTCCTGGGTTCAAATCTGGCCTCAGACACTTCCCAGCTGTGTGACCCTGGGCAAGTCACTTGACCCCCATTGCCCACCCTTACCACTCTTCCACCAAGGAGCCAATACACAGAAGTTAAGGGTTTAAAAAAAAGAATATGAGTTCTTTGGGAGGATAGTATTTTGGTTTGGTTTGTCTTTGAATCCCACCTTCCTGGCAGTGCCAGGCAAAGAGTGCTGGGCACTTAGTAGATGCTTGTTGGATTGGATTGGGTTGGATCAGTTACCTAGGGAAGAGCAAAATGGGGGCCAGAGTCCAGGGAGAGATCCAGATCCCCTCACCAGAACCATGAATCCTGGACCCTCCTCCCTGTTTCCCAACTTGGGGTGCTTTCCACAGTGACTGGGCGGCAGAGAGAATGGCTTCAATGATAGTGAAATCGGCAGAAATTCATGGCAGCCTCAGAGTGCAGCTTCCATTTGCACAGGTGAAGAGAGAAGTGATTGCATCTAGTTGGGGTTCTCTTTGCAGATTGGAGTAAGCTGATTGCTCCTTAGAGCATAAAGGCAATACGAGGAAATCCAAAATGGCTAAAGAAAAAGGGAAGCAGTGGTATGATTTCCAGGTAAAAAGGACCCCCTGGGGCTGTCTCTGTGGGGGCCTTCAAATCGATTTTGTACTTCTTTCTGTGACCACAAGGTCTCCCCTTACAGAATGAATGCTCCGTGAGGGTGAGGACTGTTTCATTTTTGCCTCTGGATCTCTAGTGCCTAGTCAAGTGTCTAGAACATAAATAGATTCATTGATTGATTGCCTTGAAATGCAAGTCAGCCTTTCCAGGTGAGATCTGGAATGCCATGTGGCTCTCTCTCTTTGGAGAAAAGAACTTCAACTCTGGGTCCCCTTCCTCTTAGCAGGCTCCAGCCCTCCAGGGGTCCTGTCATTCCCCAAGGGGCTCTTCTTGCCTGAGGAGCTTTGATCACTTGGAGGTAGAAATCCTGTGTCATTTATTAATCCAGGATCTAAACAACCAGAATCCTGTATCTGTCCCCAGGACAAGATGATTATCGGGGCTGCTGGAATCTTTTGTTTCTCATCAAATATTACCCCTGTTTTATAGGGAATTGGACATCAAAGCAAACACCCTGGCCAGCCCCTCGGATTTCACTAAACTCTGTGTTTGCCTTGGATGACAGGTACAGCAATGTACAGTGCCTGCTTCTGAAAACTCTTCCTAACTCCACCTTCCCTGGGCATGACTTCCTGGGGCTGTCTCTGGGCTGCTCTGCCTGGCCATGAGAAGAGAACCCAGATACTTGCTTAGCTCCAACGCCATGCAGATTTCTTCTTTAGATGAGGATTGGAGGGAAAGCTTGGAGAAGAGAGGTCTCAGGAAGACCAAATACTGTGACTACTCCAGTGTTTTCTTTCTAATCAGAGACCAGAGGTCCTCTCCCCTCCACTCCAATTCTGTCTGTCTCTATCTATCTGTCTCTATCTTTTGGTCTCAGTCTCTCTGCCTCTGTCTCTCTCTGTTTCTATCTTTGTGTCTCTGTCTCTGTCTCTCTCTCTGTTTCTCTGTCTTTCTCTATCTCTCTGTGTCTATGTCTCTCTTTGTCTCTCCGTCTCTGTCTCTGTCTCTCTCAGTTTCTCTCTCTGTCTCTCTGTCTCTGTCTCTGTCTCTTCAATTTTCCCCCTTTCTTTCTCCTTTTTCTTTCTACTTCTTTCCCTCCACCCAGTTTGTCTCTCTGTCCCTGAACCTGAGAATCTGTTTCTTTGTCTCCTGTTTTTGAGGGCAGGGTATATGTCACATTCATCTATGTATCCCCAGGGTCTATCATAATGACTAGCACATTGGAGATGCTTAATAAATGCTTGCTGAATGATTGTATCCCAATTGTTTTCAAGCTTCTAGAAGCAAGTCCCTATGACCATGGGGAGCTCACACTCCATGGGGGAGATAGAGGACAAGTATGATGGAAGGTCGTGGTGACATCCTTATAGAAGGCTTTCATCACAAACATGTTGTGTTAGGTACACTAGAAAAGAGCAACATGGGTTTATCACAGGTGGCCAATATTTATCTTCATCCTTGTGGCAATATTCTGCCCAAGGGTGGGAAGAATAGTAACCCTGTCCCCATGAGACCATCCCAGGTCACGGAGTTTGCAGGGAAAGGGTCCTCTGGAGAGATCTTACTCCTCCAAACCATGTGAACTCCAGAGCAAGGGGAAACATTGATCTCTAGGAGACCAGAGTCAACTGATAGGCAGGGAAGTCATCCCTGGACCATTAGCCATGGGAGGAGAAGATGATAATGATGATGACGATGCATTTGTTAAACATTTGAATGCAAGCAAACAAAATAGTTCCTGCCATCCAAGAGTTTGCTTTCTAATGGAGAGATAGAAGTTAGAGTGGGAAGGGGATAACTCAATAATATTATGGTGTGGAGATGGCTAGGAAGGGATGTGGAAGCCTAGCTCCCTTCTCAGATCTAGGGGACTCTGGGACAGAGCTCAAGAGTGTGATGGGGGAAGAGAGAGGAAGATGGCTGGAGTACCAGACACATATATGGAGATGATTAAGAAGAGAGCTATAAAAGCATTGGGGCCTCTGTGGATGGAAAGAGGCTGCTCTAGGGAGGAGAGAAGAACTCCCAAGACATAAGAATTCTGGTAGAAAGGATGCCTTTTAGACTTCTCGACCTATGATACTTGGAGAGAAGGGAGCTTCAGAGCCCTCCCCTTCTAAAGTTCTCTGATCAATGGATCAAAAGGGCATCTGTGGGCAAAGATGGGAAGGAAATACCCTCCAGGACTGAGGTGGGGTGAGGGGAGTAATTTGTATAGACACAGAGGCAGGAGAAGGTAGGATAAGATCAGGGAAGCCTAGTTGGCCATTTTGATTTGAACTATTTTAGAATCCATGAAAGGGAGGACTACTCTGGGTGTGACATGCACTACTCCACCCCAGGGTCAGAAAAAGAGTAGCCCTGGGATGATTGGTGGATCAGGAAGTTGTCCCTTCACTGAGGATCATAGGATCTTAGTATGTGCATAGATTTAGAGGGTGAAGAACTAGTTTTTGAAAAATTGATCATGTATCCCAATATACATGGTTTCCTTTGTAATTTTATTTATTTTATGCATTTAAAAGAATTCTTCTAAGAAGGAGTCCATAGTCTTCACCAGACACTACCAAAGAGGTCCATTGCATACAATGGGTCAAGAGTCCTTAGGCTAGAGGACAATTTTCTTGTTTTTGAGCACTAGCTCCAAAGAAATTAATTTTCAATTAACCATTTATTAAGTGCCTACTATGCAGTAGGTGCTAGGTGCTGAGGATACAAATATAAGTAAGCAGTCCTTAAGATGCCTGCATTCTATTACAAGAGATAAATGTACACCCAAGATGACCTGTGATGGAGCCAAAGAGAGACCAATCAACAAGCATTTGGTGACCACCTACTATGTGCCAAGTCCGGTATCGAGGGCTAGGGATATAGAGACAAAAAAACCTGAAACAATTCATGCTCTTAAAGAGTTTATAGTCTGTCAAGATCTGGGCAAAGCACTTGGAGAATTGTGAGGATGGAGGGATGGAGGGAGGGAGGGCAAGTTTTCATCTGGTGGGATCAAGGACAGCTTCTGGGAGTTGGTTCCTAAGCTCAGCTTTGAAGGACCAAAAGGACTTCAGTGGACAAAGATGGGAAGGAAATGCTCTCCAGGACTGGGGAGCAAATGGTATAAAGGTTCAGAGGTAGGAAATTACGGATAAAATAAGGCAAGTCTAGATTACCATTTTTGGCTGAACAGAGAATCCAAGAAAGGGAGCAGTAAGGTTGGCAAGATAGAAATATGTAGAGTGTGGAAAGGTTTTTCCTTTCAGGCAGAGTATATACAAACAGACACATATACATGCATATATAATACATGTATGATAATGTCATGCATGTATTCATATTGGTATGCATACATCTATAAATCTATTAGTCTATATGTTATACTAATAGATTATATATTATATATACATTACATATATAACATATATTATATATATTCCACAGGAAGTCATTGAAAATTCTTAAGCAGGGGAGTGACTTAGACTTTTCTCTAAGAAGATTCTTTGAAGTAGCCCTGTCAATGCAAAGAGGCAGAGAGGAGGAGAGAAAGCAGCTATACTTGGAGGGCATCCAGGACAGGAGGTGGATGTCCTGTGTGAGGAATGACAAGGACACTGATTGTAGGGTGAGTACAGAGATAGGAGTCAAATGTAAGAAGACTAGAAAGTTAGGAAGGGACCAATTTAATGGCTAAATAGAGGATGGATTGGAGTGGGGAGAGACACGAGGCAACCAGATGCCTCAGCAGCTATTGCAGTAGTCCAGGTATAAAGTGATGATGAGAGCCTGGACCAGGGTGGGGACATCGTCAGAGGAGAGGAGGGAGTGTATTGAAAGGATGTCGTAGAGTTGGAATAGACAGACTTTGGCCACTGATTTGGACCTAGAAATGAAGGAGGGGAAGGAGACAAAGACCTTCCCAGGCTGATAAACTGGAGTTCATGGGTGGGTCAATGCTGGCAGAAACATGGAAGTGTGACTAAGGAGCAAGTCTAGGCAGAAAGATGATAAATTTTGTTTTGAACTTGAGGTACCTATGGGATGTCTGGGTCTAGATGTCCAGTGGGTAGTGGACAATGTAGAACTTGAGGATGGGATTAGAGATGGACACACAAATACATTGACAAAATTCTGACCAATCCAGAGAACCCTGAATTCAGGGCCAAGAAGGGACATAGTTTCAGGCAGGATTGTGAGCACCTCACTTATGCTTGAACCAATTCTCAGGGCCATGGAGATGTAGGCTTTTTTATAATAGCTGCCGACTATAGAGCATATAGAAGTTAACTCTGCCTTCCCTAGAGCTGATGGTCTGAAAGGAAAAACAAAACTCTTTGGGCTTGAAGCTGGAAAGGACTTGGGTGTGAACCTAGTTACAGTTAGTTAACTAGCTGTGTGACCTTAGGTAAATCACAGAACTTTTCTGAGCCTCTGCTTGTTCACTCATTTCCTAAGGCTGTTGGTGAGGTTCAAAGGATGTCTGTAAAGGGCTCTGACAATCTCTAAGAACTATGTGAATGTCAGCTTCTATTCTTATGGACTTACCATTGCCTTACTCAGAGACACAAAAGAGGTATTCCTGACACGCTGGATATCAATTGCATTTTTTGTAAATTGAATCCAATTTTAAACACCTTAAAGAAGAATGGTTATTCATGACACTCCCTTACAAATACTATTTTTGGTCAAGAAAAACCCCTAATATATCCATTGAGAAAAATTTAGGAATGTAGACTTTTGTAAGCTTATGTGAGTATCAGGTCCCAGAAGTTTATAGGTTAACCTAAGATTACACATCACGGGAGATTTCCATTCCAGCAATGGAACTCCTAGATGCTACCAAGATGGAGTCTATAGGAGACTAAGACATTAGATATTCCACTAAGATATTCATTCATTGTTCAAAGTTATTGCATCACATTCATTCATTCATAGGTGCATTTATTCATCAGTGGCTGTGATCTTAGACAAGTCTTTCCCCTTGGGAGGGGGCTCATTTTCTTCTAAAAATGAGGGTCTTGGACTAGAGGGCCTCTCATCATCTTCCTCTCTCTCTCTCTAGTTCTGTGTGATACCAAAGCTCAGACCCTTTCTAAGGCCTCACACTGCTGACTGAGTCCTCTCCCTGGCCTGTCACAAGTATAGCTGTGCTCCTTAGTTAAAACTTCCCACCTTTTCCCTGTCTCAGCCATGGTCACCCTTTCAGTCAGTCTTGGAGTGTCTCAGCAGGGCCTCTCTGAGTTGCAGTCCTCACCCAGGGGCTCACTGCTCCCAGATGATTGTGGGAGATGTGTCCTCCAGGACCCAGAGAGCATGAGAGAGTAGCACAAACACAAAACTATTCCTCGAAGGTCACAAAAGTATTCCTGCCAACTTTCCATGCTGCCTTGTTGGAGGTATATCTAATTGGTATCACATTTCTTCATCCTTCCCTCTGCCATGGTCTTTTTTCTTCTCCTGTGTCTTCAGGGATACCATGTCATCTTTCATTAAGATCCCTGCACACCCTTGGCCATTTAGACCTAACAACAAATACAAACACATACAAACAATCATGAGGAAATGGCCTTGGGGGGATCCCACCAACTAAATGTCAGTGAAAGCTGCACCTGATTCAGTGAGGCCATTGGAATAAGGCTATATGGTGTCTTCTATGTGATCCTGCTCTCATCTGGCCCAGAGAAGGTCTAAAGCTACCCAGCTAGTGATGAGCAGAACTGAAATTTGGCTTCAAGTCTCCTAGAATGCCACAATCCTGGAAAAAATGTATTGATCTTCTGGAGATCTAGAGAAAGTAAGCATTGGGCCATATTTTACCTAGCTAGTCAGTGTGTCCAGAGGAGGACACGCAAGCTGGTGAATAATCTCAAGTTCCTATTCTCCCTATGAGGATGAGTTGAAGGAGCTGTGGTTATTTAGTCTGAAGAAGAAAAGTCTCAGGGCAAAAAATGATAGCTGTGTTCAAATATCTGAAGAACTGTTACATGAAAGAAACAGAAGACACATTCCATTGAACCCTAGAGGGGTACACTGGATCAAATAGCTTGGAGGTAAATTATGAGAAATTTTCCAACACAGTAAGTGACCCAAAGTGGAATGGATCACTCCTTCAGTAAGTGATTGGAGTTGTTCAAGAAATGATGTTCAGGAGGGTAGTTGGATGGCTCAGTGGATTGAGAGTCAGACCCAGAGATGAGAGGTCCTGGGTTCAAATCTGAACTCAGATACTTCCTAGCTGTGTGACCCTGGGCAAGTCACTTAACCCCCATTGCCTAGCTCTTACCACTATTCTGCCTTAGAATCAATATTGATTCTAGGACGGAAGATAAGGGTTTCCAAAAAAAGAAAAAGAAATGATGTTCAGGATGATTGCTGAGTGTGTTATGGAGGAGATTTTTGTTGGGGATAAGAGTTGGGTTCATTGGTCTCAAAGGAAAGCTCTCTGCCTGGGATTCTGGGATTGGCAGCATTAGGATCAAAACCCAGATCTTGGTCCAGCAGAAAGAGCACAGAAGTCAGAGAACATGAAGCTACTTACTCCCTATGTGACCTTAGCAAGACACGTCGATTCCCCGAGTCTCAGTTTCCTCATCAGCAAAATGAGAGTGTTGGAGGCAATGACCTCTAAGGTCCTTCTGTCTTTGATATAGGATTCTGTGATCTGTTGGATATTAATTCAGACTCTTTTCTTTTACTTTTCCCACCTAAATTCAGAATTGACTCTCATTTTTTCAGTGGTGTAATATCACGATGGCATTGTTAATTCAGAGGTCTCTGTCTTTATGGACGGTGGCACCTCTGAGATTAAGCAGTGACTTTCTCAGTTGATATCTAAATCCTACCTTCTTCTGAGCTCGTTTACTGACACTATCCTGACTTCCACCCAGTCTAGTGCTCCCTCTATAAATCCATGGGATCTATGTCCATCCCATTTGATTTTCTATGGAGGGTAAATGTTTAAATGTAGGAAGAATGTATTAGATTTAGTCTTTGAAACTGGTCCTAATCACAGGTTGTTAATGAGTTATTAAACTAACTGATAAGATATCCAACTATGAGATTTGAGGTCAAATTCCTTGATTGAATGAGGAAGGAATCAAAGTCATAGAATGCAAAATTATAATCCAGGTCCTTTAAAAGCCAGTTAGTTCATCAAGTGTAGAGGTAGAGACTGTAAGAAGAATTCACCTCTTGTTAAAGCTTTGTAGAAGAAGAAAAGAGTTGAGTCAGGAGAGTGGAAGCCTGGACAGAGGCATCCCCCACAATGGATGGAGTCAGGACTCCAGGGATGAGAATAATTGGGCTGATTTTGTTTTGAAGACTGTCAGGATAGATGCCTACTGCTTAACCTCCACCTCTTTCTATTCCACTAAGGTAGCAACAGTTTATCTCTTCCTCTTGTTAGGGAGGATCCTTTATGGGACCCTGAGGCTTCTTCCTCTGGGCATGAGGAAAGTCTGTTTACCTTTTTTGGTTTGAAATGTTTACTTTTTCTTTATAAAAGATGTTAATCAGTGGCACTTGCTATTCTGAATACACTTACTGGGAACTGAGGTGGTAGAAGGCAAATGAAGGGAAGAATCCTCAGATAAAAGAGAGAAATCTACCTAATTCCATGGTGTTTTGCCAGAACGCTATCTCTGGCTGGGGGCTTGAAGATGAAAAACATGGAGAGAACGGTAGATCCTTTGGTACAAATATCCCAGAAGGGAGAAGCAACATTTATATCAGAAAACCCATCTAAGAAATGAGTTACTAATAGCGAGGGGAAAGGGAGGAAGCAAATGGGACGGTTAAGTAACTTGGCTTGCCAGCCCACTTCACATGACCTCTCAGTCTATTTTTTAAGGGCCAGACAGTGATGTGGATGATATTTTGCGTAGCCAGTAAGCCAGGCTCACATTCTAATTAAAGTAAGAAACTTGTTCACATTTCATAATCAGGTACTTCCTTATTTGACCTTTTCTTCCTATAATTGTACGCTAGGTTTTCTGGTCTGTAGAATGGTTAAAAAAAAACCAACCTCCCTACAAGAGGATGAAGACTAAAGAAAGACCACCAGATGTAGTAGTTGAAGTATCTTGGAGAACTTAGAAAGAATTGTATTAGTGGAGGGAATGGCTAAAGTCAGATTATAAGGGCTTATGGAGGGAGTGGATAGTAAAGAAGAGTTAAGTATAGATGACTTTTTCTAGTTTGGGAGTGAAAAGGAAGAGGGGGAGGCATGGTAAGACAGCAGGTCAGTAGAGGGTTTTTTTATGGATTAGATATGGAGGAATTGAAAGTAAAGCAGAAATGACTGATGAAAGAAGTCCCATAAGGAGATGATAAGGGATGGATTAAAGGAGGGAGTTAGTTTGAGTAAGAAGTCTACCTCATCCTCTGAGACTGGAACAAAGAAGGAGAGAAAGACTAATGATGTAGAAGCATGGGATAAAGGAGATGAAAGGTGACCACAAATTTTATAGTAAAGCAGAAGAAAGGTTTGCCCAAGATAGGAGAGGAAAATAAACAGCTGCCTCCAAGGTATGGTTTAACAAAAGAATCCTAATTCTCTACTTACTGGTACTATCTCTGTTGGGAATGACTTTGCCTATTCTTTAGGTATATATTAGGTACATGTCTCTCAAAGAATGTAAGTTTTCTGAGGGTAGAGACTGCTTCATTTTTGCCTTTGTAACCTGAGCATAAAGCATAGTGTCTGGCACACAGTGGGTGCTTAATAAATGCTTTTAATTAGATTGAATGAAATCAAATCTATATTGAGAGATAATAGATGATGGTGTGAGCCTGAAAGAAGGGGACACTGCTGAGTAGTGGTAGAGGACAGAGGGTCTGGAAATGGTGGTGAGAGGCAAGAAATACATGTATTTTCTTTCTAATCGAATATGTAAAAGGAGACAGTGCAGTGCAGTGGATAAATCATTAGAGTCAGTGGACTGGGGTCTACAGTCTGGTTGTGCCCTATGCCTGTTTGACTTTGGGGAAGTCAATCAATATCTTTGAGCCTCAGTTTCCTTATTTGTAAAGTGAGAGAGTTGGACATGATACCAAAGTCCCCTTCTATCTTTAAATCCGTGATGCCAGAGTCCTAAGCAGGCATACCCAGCACTGGGGAGGATGAGCAGGGATTTCTTCAGATTTCTATTGAATTTCATAAGGAATTTCATCTAGCTTCCCTTGTGACTCATCCTTCCAGAGTGGCATTGTAGGGCTACGAAAACTTAATTGTCACCTCCATTCCTTTTCTGACTTTAGATAAAAGGTGAATTTGGGGCATTTAGGTTGAGAGTATGCAGGATGCCAGGCAGCACAGTGGGGAAAATATTAGCTTTAGAGCTCTGAATTCGAATGTCACCTCTGACACTCACCACCTGTGTGACCTTGAAGATTGCTATATCTCATTGAGCCTCAGTTTACTCATCTGTAAAAGGAAGTTTGATGAGATGACTTTTATGGTACTTTGTATCCCCAAGTCTGTGACCCTCTAACCCAAGCATTCAGGGGACTGGGGTACATCAAAGGACATTAAGACCATCTCTATCTTTCCAGAACTCAAAATTTGGTTAGGGAGGTAGGACTTGAAGAAACACACAAAGGATAGTTCATAATCAAGAACCCAAAAGAGTGTTTGGTGGTAATCAGATTTTAAAGCTGGAAAAAGTAATATTAGCTTGTTTCTATAAAGCCCTTTTCTCATCCAACTCTCTAAGTTAGGTAGCATGAACATTTTATATATTATTTTATTTGTATTACATACTTTATATTATCCTTACTTTGTAGGCAACACTAAGTCAAATTTTAAAAAAAATGTATAAAGCCCTTATCAGGTACCTGTCCCTGTGCTAAATGCTGGGGATCTAAATAGAAACAAACAAAAAATTACTTGAAGAGTCTATATTCTAATAGAGGAAGATAATGCATAAAAGGAAGGTGGAAAAAGGGTTAGAGGAGGAAGGTAGCAATTCTGAGGAAGAAGTCTGGAGAGTCCAGAATGGAGACTAGGGAGGCTTGAAGGAACAAATATGGTTGGCCTAAGATCTTCTTTAAAGTGGAGTTTCATGCCCCCTTTTTATACTTGGGAAGTAGATTTTTGGAGCCCACATTAAACTTTGCATTTAATACCTATTTGATACCTAATACTAATAATACCTTATTAAGTGCTTAGGAAATACTAGTTGATTGACTTCTAGATTCAGTGTCATATTCTAGCCTGTCAAGATCAGATGAAGTGATTTGCTTTTGGTCACAGAGTTAGTAACAGATGAAGAGAGATAGAAACACAATCACCCTGAGACTAAATGTGATATTCTTATTACTAAGGTAATGCCTCTTACTCTGGGGTGGTATTGCAGAAGTAATTTCTCCTCTGATTCTGTCCAGGGTGGTATTAGAGTTAGCCTCAATAGGCATTGAAGAGCTGATTGTTATCTTCTCGAGGCTTGTGCTAATCTGTACAGCCCAGATCCGGGTCTATACTGTGTCCAGGGTTCAGCTTTCTCCAGTTGGAGAGAGTTAGCTTTCATTTATAATCTAGCATGACTGACTTTTTTCCTGACTAACCATCTCTGAAATGTGTGCTGTGGCATCAACAGCATGATGTCAAACACCAAGAATGCATGTTGGGTGGAAAACTCTAATAGATTGTGACTTCCTGCCTAGCTATTTAAATAGCCATCTGTTTTCCATTCCCAAAACTAATGAGAGATACAGAACAATGGTAGGGGTACAGAATTTGGAGTCAGTTTACCTGAGTTCCAATTCTGGCTCTGCTACTTAGTACTTGTGTGGCCCCTGAGTAGTCATTTAACTTCTTAGAATCTCTGTTTCCTCATTTAAAAAAAAGAGTTGGACTAAATGCTCTCTAAGATCCCATCTATTTCAGTCAGACAATCAATAAACATTTATTAAGCATCTACTATGGGTCAGGCACCAGTAACCTCATAATAGTGGAATCTAAAATGCCCCCATCCTCATCTTCTTTAATAGAGAGCCCCTAGAACCTCAGAGTTGACAGGTGCCATTTTAGCATCTCTAGTCTAACTCGTACTTAAACAGGAATCCCTTATAAAACATCTCCAACAATGGATTATTCAGCTTCTAGGTGAAAACTCCCAATGTTGGAGACCTTGCTACCCAACATGGAAACCCATTACACTTTTGAAGAGCTGTGAGTGTTGAGGCATCTTTGCTTAAACTTATCTTTTTTGGGATTTCCATTCTTTGTCTGGTCCCTCTTCTACATATCTGATCTTCAAGAGCTTGGAAGAAACAGTTCCATCTCATCTCTACTATATCTCCTCTACTGCAGGCTAAACATCAAGTCATCCTTTAATTACTATAGCATCAGGCATTTCTGCCTATTCCTTCTACCTTGATTGTCTTTGCCCTCAGCTACTGGGATGCTGCACTTAGTTAGGGCTATCTTGGTCTTAGCTCTCTTCCTCCATTGGAATGTAAATCACTTGAAAGCAGGGGCCATCTTTGTATCCTCAGAGCTTAGCATAGTGCCTAGCACACCGTAAGCACTTTAATGCTTGCTGATTAATGGACTGGCTTCCACTCTAGTGTTCCCTTTTCTGGCTTCTCTTTTCCCCATGTTCTACTGTAATCTCAGTCCTCAATCTTATCCTCTTCTCTCTTTCTCTATGTTCTAGCCATTGCTCTAAACATTTTACACATATCTCATTTGATGTTCACAACAACCCTGGGACAAAGGTGCTATTATGATCCAGCCCTAGTTATAAAGGATTTCAAAGAATGAACCCTGGAGTCAGAAGTCATGAGTTCCAATTCTGGCTCTCTACCTGTGTGTACTTGGGCAAGTCATGTTTTTGGTGGGCTGGCTCCTGGGGTCCAGAGTCTTTTTTTTAAACCCTTACCTTCTGTCTTGGAATCAATACTGTGTAATGGTTCCAAGGCAGAAGAGTGGTAAGGGCTAGGCAATGGGGGTTAAGTGACTTGCCCAGAGTCACACAGCTGGGAAGTGTCTGAGGTCAGATTTGAACCCAGGACCTCCTGTCTCTAGGCCTGGCTCTCAATCCACTGAGCTACCCAGCTGCCCCCCCCTTTTTTTAAATAAGGTCCAGAGTCTTGAAGGAGTTAAAGAGAAAGGTTATCACTGGTAAGAGGATTCATGCAAAAGGCCCTGAAAGCAATGGTTACTTGTTCGGTCTGTCAATGACCATTTATTAAGTGACCATTGGGGAGACCAAGGAAGACAAATCCCCACCCCAGTCCTTAATGAGGTCACAGTTTAATGGAGAAGGAAACAGACAGATAATTAGGTACATATGAAAGATATTCAGAGCAGATAGAAGGTAATCTCAGAGGGAAAAGCACTGGAGGGAGGGAGGGAGAAAGGGGAAAGGACTCCTGTAGGATATGAGATTCCAGTTGAGTCTTAGAGGGAGTCAGGGAAGTCAGAAAGCAGAGATGACGAGGGAGAGCAGAAGCAGGGACTACCTAGGGAGGGGGAAGAACAGTAAAAAGGCTGGTGTTGTTGGATTGTAGAGTTCATAGAGGGGAATACAGCATAAGCAAACTGGGAAGATATGAAAGAGCAAAGGTGCACTTAAATGCCAAACAAAAGATTTTCTATTTGATCTTTGAGATAATAGGTAGCCACCAGAGCTGACTAAGTAGGGGAATGACAAAGTCAGAAGACCTATGCTTCAGAAAGATTGCTTTCTTGGTTAAGTGGAAGATGGACTAGACTGAGGATGGGAGACTAATCAAAAGGTATTGTCAATAGGCCAGGCAAGGGATGATGAGAACTGGCACCAGAGGTCTGCGAGATGAACTTCCCCCTGACTCAGGAACCTCATAATTCAGAATTCCTCCTGGGCAGACAATGGGACTTGCCCAAGTCACTGAAGTAGGTTTTGATTGCCAAGTCAATCTCTGTCTCCTCCATGTACTCACAGAAAAAGAACAAAGGATTTTATTGATCTTTAAAAAGGCTCACTGGGGTTCATCCTTCTTGATACAATGCAGAGCAGTTATGGAGTGAATCTGTCCTTGGAGCCAGCTGCCCTGGGTTCCTTCTTTTCCCAATGCCCTGAGTGGAAAAGAGTAGATCTTAGGGATTTAAAGTGAGCAGGGTCGGCCAGTTCAAAGGACCACTTGGCTGGACCAGGCAGACAAAGCCAAGCCAGTTTGCTCAGGAAGTTACTGAGGAGGAGAACAAACAGAGGGGACCAAGATGGCATTGATAGAGGAAGAGTTGGTATCTCTAAAAGGCTGAAGGCTTTGAAAGAGCCTTCCTGGCATTCAGCAACAATGGGTGGCACTGACTTGTGACCAGGGCAACTATAGGAGATGACTCTGAGCCTTCTAATTCTCCTTTTTTCTGTAGGGACTTTCATTATTGTTACATTTCCCAAAGTCCAGGTGCTACTCATGGTGTCGCATCTCTCCAGAGCAGTAAGGCTGGTTTTTGCTGACTTCCAAGGTTCTTCCCTAGCTTGAAACACACACACACACACAAACACACAAACACACACACACACAAACACACAAACACACAAACACACAAACACACAACACACACATCTTATGCCCAAGGTCACCAAGGTATTAAGTTTTTAGATAGGTAGATAGAGCTTATTACCTTTATATATAATATTTATTTTATATTATTTATTAGAATAATTTTATATTATTTTTATATTTATATAAATCTTATATTATTTATTAGAAAATATTGCTGCTACTTTTATGTATATAGATATACTATGTATATATAATGCTTATTATCTTGGTGACCATGGACAGAGTCACTTACCATTCCTTAGTCTCAATTTTCTCATTTATAAAATGGACATGATAATAATAAATACACGAAGGCAGCAATACATAATGGATAGAAGGTCCAAGTTCAAGTTTCATCACTAATCCAATCTGGCTCAGTGACTCTAGAAAAGGTACCACCTCTCAATACTGAAGTCAATTCCCTAAAACTGTAAATTACACAGAAAGGGCAGACCTGTATTGATGGAGGGATTTCCCCACCTGGGAATTCCCAGTATCAATGGCATCCTAGGACCTGTCCTTACTCCTGTCTACCTTGCTCACATAAAGATTTATAGCTGGAACAGATTCTGAGGCCATCTAGCACAACACTCTCCTTTTCTAGATGAAGAAACAGAGGAAAAGTGATTTTCCCAAGGTCACAGAGGAAGGAATTGTGAAAGCCAGGCACTGATCTCAGGTCCTCTACCTCCAAATAAAAAGGTCTTCATACTAATTACACCAGACCCTCCTGTTTGTCCTGGTCCAAGTGAGACAATCTATTCATAGCATTTTGCAAACTTCGCTTTATTATTCAATCAAAATGCATTCATTTTCTCTCTCTCACTACTTTTAAGTGAAAAAGAAAGAAAAATACAATCCTGGTAAAAGATAGGCCCAGGGCCTGGATTCAGGAAGATTCTTCTTCCTGAGTTCAAATCTGGCCTTAGACACTAACTATAAAGCCCTGGGCAAGTCCCTTAACCCTATTTGCCTCAGTTTTTTCATCTGTAAAATGAATTGTAGAAGGAAGTGGAAAACCACTCCAGTATCTTTGTTTTTTTCTTTCTTCATGTAAAAGATTTTTCAATATTAATCATTTTGTGGAAGAGATCTCAAACAAAAAAGCAAAAAAGAAGAAGAAAGAAAGTGAAATATAGTATGTTTCAGTCTGCATTCAGGCTCCATCAGTTCTTTCTGGGAGGGCAGATGGCATTTTTCATCATGCATCTACGGAATTGTCTTGGATTCCTGCACTGCTGAAGATAACTAAATAATTCACTGTTATTCATCAAGAAATATTGTTATCACTGTGTATAATGTTCTTCTAGTTCTGTTCACTTTGCATCAGTTCATGTAAGTCCAGATTTTTCCAAAATTGTCCTGCTTGGCATTTCCCATAGGGCAATAATATTCCATCACTATCATAAACCACAATTTGTTAAGCCATTCCCCAATGGATGGACAATCCCTCAGTATCCAATTTGCTCTGTAGAATAATTGGATTAGATCACAACTTCACTAACAATGTATCAGTGCCCAAATCTTCCTGCATTCTCTCCAATATTGATCATTTTTTTCTATCATATTAGCCTGTCTAATAGGTGTGAAGTAGGTGCCCCGTATACAAACATGAAATAAGCAGGTAGGTACTTGTGATGTGCCAGGCACTATGCTAAACTCTGGGGATACAAATATAAGAAGAAGGGAAGAAATCCCTGCCCTCAAGATATTCCAATTTAATGGGAGAAGGCAACAAAAGGAGCTGAAAGGGAAGAGTGCAAGAATAAAGGTTCCTAGACAGGAGCATGATATTAAGAGTCCAGAGATTCAGATTACATAGCTGGGACAGTAAAGGTTGACCAGCCTGAATTACTCCCCCAAATAGACATATTCAAAGGACTCTAAAATGTGCATACCTTTTTATCCATTAATACCATTACTAGGTCTGTATCCCAAAGAGATAAAAGAAAAAAATTGAGGATAAGGATTACTTCAAGGTTGTAAGCCTTGGTGCCTGGAGGGATGGTGGTGATATTCAGTCAGCAAGTCAGTCAACTATCATTACTTAAGTGTCTATTTTGTGCCAGACACTTTTGGCAGAAATAAAGAAGACCACTAAGTTTCTTTTCAACTGAAAGTCTGGAATTCTAGGACCCATTTGGTGTGTGTTTTTAGATTATAAAGTTATTGAAATTTTAAAAAACCCTGTGGGAGGCAAGAAAATAAATGAAATCTTGGGTTGTTTTTAACAAAGATCCAGTGTCTGGAACTGGGAAGGTAACATGAACATATAAGTTAAGCTCTAAGCCTCCTGAAATTGCTGCCAGCTCTTTCTGTGATCCTTTGGCTTCATAGCTTGTATCTTAAGGTTATCTTTCATTAAACAATTATCTTCCGTCCCAGCAAGGTGTATGTGACTTGTTGGCAAGATCTGAGTCTGGCCAACCTAGCCCTAGTGATCTAAGCTTTAACTGTTTTTAGTCCTGGAGCCTGTTAGGGAGACCAGGCCAGCTTAGCTCAATGAATTAACCTTACTTTGGGATGCTGCCTTGAAAATTCAGGATGGCTCTGATAAATATAGAAAAGTCTGGAAAGATTTATATGAACTGATGTAAAAAGAAGGAAAGAGAAGTGAAGAAAAACATACACCTTGAGGAATCACTACTGGGCTCTGAAGAGCTGATTATTCTGTTTATGACCTTCTCTACTAAAGGGATCTTTCACTCTGGAGGGCAACATGTCATCAGACTGGGTTCAGTTGTGGAGGAACTTAGCCTCTTATGATTGGTAGGGTAGGCTCTTTTTCTTACTCTCTTGGCTCATTAAACCCCTACCCCTGTGCCCCTGGCACAATTTATTTAAAAATTAGGCTTAGCAATATTTCTTGATGAATAACTATGAATGACCTAGTTATCCTCAGCAATGCAGTGATCCAAAGCAATCTCAGAAACTAATGATAAAAAAATGTCATCTGCCCTCCCAGAAAGAAGTGATGGCATCTGAATGTAGATGGAAACATACTATATTTGATTTTGTTTTCCTTCCTTCCTTCCTTCCTTCCTTCCTTCCTTCCTTCCTTCCTTCCTTCCTTCCTTCCTTCCTCCACCCTCCTCTTCCTCTTCCTGTTCTTGTTCTTCCTTCATTCGAGATCTCTTTCACAAAATGACTAATATGAAAAGTTGTTTTACATGATTATACTTGTAAAATCTATATCAGATTGTTTACCATCTTAGGGAGGGGGAGGGTAGGGAAGGAATGGAAGAGGAAGAGTCAGAAGAAGGGAAAGTATATGGCACTCTAAACTTTAAAAAAAAAGAATGTTAAAATTGTTTTTACATTTAATAGGGGGAAAATAAAATATTATTTGTAAAAGGTAGGCTTAGGCTTATATCAAAGGTTACTCCAAAAGGAGAACTTAAAAGGATACTCAATATATTTGAATCAAGTATGGAGCAAGTATTTATTTTCTACACACTTTAAAAAAGTACCAGACACAGAATACTTCAAAGCATATATTTAAAACAGGACTCAATAACTTATTTGATAACTATTGTTACCATTTTCTGGGAGGCTAACACTTAATCCTTATCAGATCATAAGGCAGTTTGTGGAATTACCCCATAGTTATTTTACATTTTATCTCAACTCTGTGCTGTCCAAACAACTCCCGGTGAAATAGCCAAGCTTGGACCGATACTTTTGTTGATGACCAGTTTCTCCATTGCGAATGCTTTCCCTGTTCCTGAACTAGAACCATTGGACCTCTCAGATTCCCAAAGTGGCCTTCAAGCTGGACATATCCTCCTTAGAAATGATGTTCTGTCACATATTCAGGAAGGAAACACAAGGAGGAGAAGATAACCAGGAACTCAAGTACAAGATTGCCAAATTGAGTTCCTGTTCCATGGGGAAGACAGTAAGGTTGGGGTTGGGGAGAAGAACCCATGCTATCTATCCCTTTAATCACTCCATAGGGAGTTCAGAGACAGAATTCACTCCGTGCCTACAGATGTCAGACAGCCTCAACTAGAAGCTGTCTCTCCTCAGCAGTCAGCGAAGGGCCATTTCAAAGCACCCCTCCTTCAGTGTTTGACCTGGCATGAGTCTGGAAGTGTCATTAATTCTGACCAGCCCAAACGATGAATTGTTATGTCCCCCTAAAAGTTCTTTAAATTTTCCAGTAAAATTCTGGATCCCAACTCCCTGGAATGGTTGCTATAGGTCAATTTGACATCCAATACAATGTAAATGGAAAAATAACAGTAACAAAATGATGTTGAAAAATTACAGTGGCCTTGACCTCAAAAAAGAGATATGAGAAGATGCTTCTGTTGGCTTCTTTGCAGAAGAGAGAGATCCCAGGTGTGGAACAGTACATGGAATGCCTGGTTTTTTTCCCAGCGTTCTGGTTAGTTTTGTTGAATTGTTTTTCCACTTCTTTTTTATTCTTTCTCATAAGGAATTAGTTATACTTTAGGACAGAGAGGGAGGAAGGACACATACAGGCAATACAAAAACAAAAGATATCAATAAAATTTTATTTTTTAAAATGTTGCCTGTAGGATTTTTTTTATTGTGTCATATCTCTGCTCGAGTCTTAAAAGCATAATTCCCTACTCCTTATCACATTAGCTATGTTGTTGTTGTTTAGTCATTAACTATCAACTTTTATAAACAAAACTTAATATTAAGACCATCCATTATCTGACTCACTGCCTTATACTATACAGCAAATTCAAGAAACATTTATTGAGTACCTGCTATAAATACAAGACCCCGTGTTAGGCTGGGTCTTTGTCCTTCGTGCTCAAAGAAGACCGAAATGATATCATGATGCTGAGGTCAATGCATAGTGCAGTGATGGCAAACCTTTTAGCGATGGAGTGCCAGGCCCCACCCTCCCCAGAGACCATGTGCCATCCCCTCCCCCCTCACCAAGTGCTGAGTATGCCCCACCCCCTCTTACCCCACCAGGGGAGGGAAAAACCTCCTCCCATTGGACTGCTGGATGGAGGGGTGGGGTGAAGTGAGGGATATCCTCAGCAAGTGTAGAGAGTGGGAGAGAGTGGCGCAAGTGCTCTGCTCCCCTCCAGCTCTGCAAGCTGTGAGCCATTGACCTTACCCATTCTGTGCTCCCATTGGGCTGCTGGGCAGAGAGGTGGGTGAGTTGAAAAAATGTCGTCAGGCAAGATGGAGAGGGGGAAGGGAGTAGCTCCACCTGAATCCCTCTGTCTTTCTGGGGGGTGGGGAGGGAGGGTGACTGAGTGCCCACAGAGAGTGCTCTGTGTGCCATCTTTGGCACCCGGGCCATAGGTTCGCCATTACTGGCATAGTGTATGGGATTGTGACTGATCAGACCAGTACTAGACTCAAAGGTTCTACCACAGGTCAGGTTCAAATATAAACAGAGGATAGATGTCTCTAAAATTTTGAATCTCACATTTCTTTAGGCCATTTAAAAAATAGCCCAGAGCCTGCTTTCTAGGTGTTGATGATCTAACAAGGAGAATGAGGTACAAATGTAAAGAAGAGTCATAATGATTGACATTTATCCAATACATTAAGGCTTAAGATAAGGACTATAAGATTTGGAGCTGGAAGGGACCTCAGAGGCCATCTAGTCCAGCCTCTTCATTCTATAGAAAAGGAAACTGAGGCCCATAGAGGTTAGGTGATTTGTCCAAAGTCAAACAGCTAGTAAATGTCTTTATGCCATTTGAGTTTCACAATAACTCTGTAAGGCAAGCTATGCAAGGGCCATTATTTCCATTTGAGAGAGAAGACAATGGAGGATCAGAGAAATCACTTGATTGGAATATATTGGTACTGCTTGTAAGAGATAGACACAGAATTCAAATTCAGGTCTTCTCAGATGCCAGGACCAATAGACTACACTATATAATTAGTGTATGGAAGAAGTCAGATAGATTGGCCTGAGACACTGGCAGGAATCATTTGGGAGGAGCAGAGAATCAAGGAAGGTTTCATAGTCAAGGTGACAGATATCTTTGCTTTCCCTCCTCCCCAAAAATCTCTCTCTTATCCAACCTCACTGAGCCCCTGACTCTTCACTGTCAGGGTTTTGTTCTTTGCCATCTCTGTCCTCTTGCTGATTTCTTCCTCAATGCTCCCCTCTTCCTCCACCTCGTCCTCTTCCTTCCCGTCCATGTTTCTAAATCCTACAAGACTTTCAAAATTCAGGTTCTGTCCCACTGCCTCCACAAAGACTACCCAGACTTTCTCAGCCCATATTGATTTCTTACCCTTTATTCTCACCTCTAATCAGGACTAATTCAACTAATTAAGCACTTAATTATAAACTATCTAGTATCAGCCCTTAATTGTTTCCTGGATACTGTCTACCTAACTAGACTCCTAGCTCCTTGTTTTCCCTCCTAGCTCAGGGCTGGGTACACAGTAAATCATAGGTAAATATTTGTTCATTGTTTCCTTTGATTCAAGCCCAGAGGCAGCAGCAAGGTGTCCTGTTCTTCACCTCTTCAACTGGAAATAGAGTAGACAAGAGAGGGACAGGAGGTGTATTATGGAAAAAGGTCCCAGGGCTGGATACCTTAGGGGCTCTGCCACCAGCTTGCTGTGTGACCTGAAGGAAGCTTTTGTTGTCTCTTTGATAGAGCTTCCTTCTTTGTAAAATGAGAGGATTGGACCAGATCGTGGAATTTAAAGCTGGAGAAGCCTTTAGAAATCACCTTGTAGAAGTCTCTCGTTCTGGAGATGGCGAGCCTGAGACTTATGAAAAAAGTGATTTGCTCAAGGTCACAGCCAAGTTTAAATCCAGACCCTCCAACTCCAGAGAATGCTCTAAATCTAAGGAGCTCTGGCCACAACACCATTGCTTCTAAGATTCTTTAAAATTCCAAGATGTTATGATTCTGAAGGAGATTAAATGTCTCTGGAACAATCCACGGCAGGTCATAGGATACACCAAGCCACAAGCATGCATTAAGCATCTACTCTGTGTGGGATACTATGTTAGGCAAAGAAGAATACAGAGATAAAAGTGAAATTGTTCCTGTCTACATGGAGTTTATATTCCGTAGAGGGATACAATGTGTACATAAGGATATACAAAATATAAATTATTAGGGGGGGGGATTTGGGGGCATCAGAAAAATCCTGATGTGAACTGAAGGAAATGGGGAATTCTAGATGGCAAAGGTGTTACCATCGGATAAGAATCAGGAGATGGATCCATGAATCTTAGGGTTTAGAGCTGGAAGGGACGTTGGAGCCCAAGCCTCTCGTTTTATAGAAGAAAAAAACCGGAGTGTAGACAAAGGAAGTGATTTGCCTAAGGTCATACAGGGAATTGGAAACACAGCGGAAGTGTCCGAAGTGATGAAATGATAGAAGGCTGGCTATATGTTCATTGACCCTCTTGTCACCTACATTATGCTAAGCTAACTGAATGTCTACTTGAAAGCTCTCTTCATCCATGTATCTTTGGAAAGGCATTTACAATCTGTAAATCCCAGAATCACAACATTTGAGAGTTGGCATATGTATGTTCCATACATTTATATGTATGAGAAAAGAATGCCCGCTATAGCATCTGACAAATGGTCAGAAGCCTTTCTCAATTCCTATCCATTCAAACTCCTTAATTCTGTTAATTATTCCCTACTTATCTCATATACAGCTTACTTTCAAAATATTTATTTGCTGGTTGTCTCCCTCAGATTGTAAGCTTCTCAAGGGCAGGGATTGCCTGTTTCTCTATCTTTGGTGATTAGCCCAGTGACGGACACATAGTAGCTGCTTAATAAGTCTTTGTTGATTGGTTGGTTGGTCATCCACTCTTTGCTTTAAGATGTCCAAGGACAGGGCAACTTCTGCATTTCGGGGCAGCTTTAATTTCAGGAAATTTTTTTTACATCAGACCTAAACCGGTCTCTTTGTAGCTTGGTTTGGGGTCAAACAAGCCAAATCGAGTACCTCTGCTCCATGGCAACTTTTTCAGACACTTGAAGACAACTCTCTTGCTTCCCCGACTCTTCTTTTTAAGCACCCCCAGTTTCCTTTTATAGTACTCAGATGATATGACTCAGGATCCTTCAGTGCCCTTCAAGGTCCTAAGCATCTTCCTCCAGACCCTTCTCTGTTTGTCAATGTCCTTCCTAAACTGTGGCAATCTATATCTGGACACAATATTCCATGACAATGGCAGAGGTGAATGGAACTGATATCTCCCGATTTATTCCTGGAAGCTTTGTCCCTCTCGACACATCCTAAGTTTCCAAGGGAGGAAAATATCTGGCAATCTTAATGTAACAAACATGTATTGAACCTTCTCTTTTAGAATCAATACTGATTATCTGTTCTAAGACAGAAGTGTGGTAAGGGGCTAGGCAATTGGGATTAAGTGATTTACCCAGAATCACATAGCTAGGAAGGGTCTGAGACCAAAATTGCAAATGGAAAAAAAAATCTTTACCTTCCATCTTTGAGTCAATACTGTGCATGGGTTCCAAGATTGAAGAATGGTAAGAGCTAGGCAATGGGGGTTAAGTGACTTGTCCAAGGTCACAAAGATAGGAAGTGTCTGAAATTCAGATTTAAACCCAGGATCTCTCATCTCTAAGCCTGGCTCTCAATCCACTGTCCCACCTAGCAGCCTCTGAGAGAGAGAGAGAGAGAGAAGGAAGGAAGGAGAAAGAAAGAGAGGAAGGGAGGAAGGGAGGGAGGAAGGAAAGAAGGAAGGAAAGGGAAAAGAAAAAAGAAAGAAAGAACAAAGAAGGAAGGAAGGAAGATGTGAAAATTTCACTGTGAACATCTAAACTGTGGAAATGAGCAAATATTACAAGTCCCAGTTAGAGATCAATTTCTTGTTTTGCTGATTGTCTAGACTTAGGAAAATGATGGGGAAACTGTTGGTAAGGCAGATTAAATTTGAAAGTGTGTTGAGCTTTTTTTTTTTAAACCCTTAACCTCTGTGTATTGGCTCCTTTGGTGGAAGAGTGGCAAGGGTAGGCAATGGGGGTCAAGTGACTTGCCCAGGGTCACTCAGCTGGGAAGTGTCTGAGGCCAGATTTGAACCCAGGACCTCCCATCTCTAGGCCTGACTCTCAATCTACTGAGCTACCCAGCTGCCCCAGTCTTGAGCTTTTTGAAGTTCCAGCTGTTAGATGTTTACTAGCACCCCTCTATCTTCCTTACATATTCATGTTCAGTTATCAGTATAGCTCAGTATAGCCAGATTCATTGATTATCCTTCCTCCTAACTAATGAAATCTCTTTTATTAATTTTAATTTCAAAAAATTTCTTTCACATGAGCCTGCAAAAGCTATGCAAATGTCATGGGAAAATGTTTAACAGAAGGATATGTTTGGAAGATTCATAAAATTCTCATTTCATAAGTGAATTGTAATATAATGGAAATGCCTGCAAAAGGTATACATTGGACAACTCCTAAATTGCACAACTATTAAAATGTTTATTTTCTTGACTCATCTTCTAGTTTTAAAACAAAGTAGTCAAAAAGAATAAATTTCCATTTTAAAGAGGCTAGTTAAATATGATCATTTTTCCATATAAGCTAACATTTATACTGACCAAACAAATGATTACATTTTGCAGTTTGTACTCTGTTTCACCTTTAAAAATTTTAAAAACAAATAAAACTCCGCGATCCATTTTCCTCTGGTACAGCTGTCATTGTTAGGGGTTTCCCCCCAATATCTTTAGACTGTAAATTCCTTAAGGGTAGGTCTTTTGCTTCTTTTTGTAGCCCCAGCATTTAGCAGAAAGCCTGTCACATGGAAGGAACTTCAGAGACGTTTACTAGTTGATTGATGGCAAATTGGAGCAATTGCCTAGGACTCTGTACCCTAGGGGCCATGCCCTTCCTAAGTGGCATTTATATAGTGGTTTAACCATGTGATCTCATTTGATACTCACCAACAATCCTAACAGGGTGTTCCTGATGGGTTTTATTGCTGCTCAGTTGTTCAATTGTGTCCGACTTTACATGACCCCATTTTGCATATGAAGAACTGAGGCAAATGAGGGTAAAGTGACTTCCAGCTAGTAAGTGTCTAAGGCTGGATTTGAACTCAGATCCTCCTGATCCCAGGCCTCGTGCTCTATCCCCTTCTCCACCTAACTGCCCCTAGCTGTCCGGCAGCTATCCTGCTGGTTTTACCACCCTTATTTTGCAGACAAGGAAACTGAGTGCCTGAGAGGTAAAGACTGCCCGTCATACAGGTAGGTACAGGTGAGAACTGACCTCGGATGGTCCTGGCTCTGGCTGCAATACGCTCCCCCTGTGCCTCAATACTGCTTTCTTTCATAGGTGACAGAATCCAGGACAGATGACAGGCAGCGGGGTCAGGAATGAGAGGGAAGCAGCTGCTTTCAAGAAGATACACAGTCAGGTGTAGAGATGGGAAGTCCTAGGTTCAAATCTGGCCTCAGACACTTCCCAGCTGTGTGACCCTGGGTAAGTCACTTGACCCCCATTGCCCACCCTTACCACTCTTCCACCTAGGAGCCAATACACAGAAGTTAAGGGTTTAAAAAAAAAAGAAGATACACAGATGGGACTGTCCTTCCCCAGATGCCTCTCAGCCTACCTTTATGGGCATTTTCACCTGAATTAACCTGTAGAGGTGATGGTAAAGGGAGGGGGGGCAGAAGCCAGAGTTTGGGGCAGGAGGGCTCATGGTGTGATTTAACCCTAGATATTTCTCCCCTCAAGGGAAACCCTCGGGTATGGGGTTCAGCAAGAGTCAAGCCAAATCATCAGACATTTATGAAGAGCTCCCAGTATGCCAAACACTGTGGACTAACCGCCGGGAGCACAGATATGAGCAGAGAAAAAGACAGTTCTTGCCCTTGAGGAGCTTCCAGTCTAATTGAGAAGTCAACACATTAGGAAATTGAGAAGTGGGGAGAGAGAGGTGGGAGGAAGTCAGGAGAGTCAGGGATTAGCCTGAAGAAGAATGAGGACAGGGTTAGCCTGAGTGTCCTTAAATGGGAGGTTCTAGGAGGAACCAGCCCATCAGAGGGAGAAGCAATGGGGCTCTACTGCTTTGTTAGCTTCCACCCCATACATCAACTAGTTTCGGAAGGACCTTAATCAAGTCCCTCACCCTCTGTTTCCTCAAAAAGGAAATTGAATTGAATGAGTTCTAAAGCGCTTTCCAACTCTAACAATCCCTCAGTTCTCTGATCCATATATGCAATAAAATCCAGAAACAGATCCCTTGTGGTCTATCCAATGTCCAGAAATAATCACAACCAACATCAACACAGTGCTTTAAGAGCAACTTACTTTACATACATGATCCCCCTGGAATGCCAACCCTAGGAATAAGGTGGTAGAGGCGTTATCACCCCCATTCTACAGATGAGGAAACTCAAGCCCGCAGAGCCAAAGCTAGGATCACACAGGCACTGGGGATTCACACCCAGGTCTCTTCTGGCTCCAGGGCCAAGCCTCTTCGAACTTCAGAAAGGAGATTTAAAAGGGGGCTTGGGGCACTTAGAGCTCCATTGACAGGAATTGTTGTTATCCGTCATTTCCAGCTAGAAAATTAGCTTTGTAAAATAAAATAAACAACAGAAAGTGAGATTAGAGGATTAGTTATTCAGTAAGGATTTCAGATAGGCCAGTTTCTACAAATGTTTGCTGACTCCCAGTATTCTTGGTAACTGGCCCATAGAATTCATTGGAGATCATCTAATTAGGGTCCTTCCCCTCTATGTGTCATGGATCGCTTGGATAATCTGGGGAAGTCTATGGATTTTCACCCTGAAGAATATTTTTTAAGTACATAAAATAAAATAGGCAAGAAAACAATTATTGAAATTTATTGGAATGGTGTGTGTGTGTGTGTGTGTGTGTGTGTGTGTTTTGTTTTTTTATTCAAAGTCTTCAGGTAACAAATGGTTGGTTTTAGTTTGACCCATAATTTTCTTGATGAGGGACTGAGGTCAAGCTAGGTGAAGTGATGCGTCCAAGGTCATACAGGTAGTAGGTAGCAGGAAGAGGATTTGGACTCATACCCTCCGACCCAGCAGCTGTGGGATCTGAGGGTCCTCGTCCCAGTGCATCCCCTTCGCCCTTACTGGAACTTCCTGGTTGAAGTGGAGCCTATTCTGGGCAGTGGCCCATTTGCAGGTTGGCAGCCCTTTGGCCAAGGTCCAGAGCTTGAAAAAGGTCACAAATCAAGGGCATCGTTACTGGTTTACCTGGGCTGCCTCTGACCAGGAGGATCATCTGCCTTCCCCCTTGTTCCCGAAGAACAAACACAGTTTATCCTCTTTCTTCACAATCTACAAAGGCCTGAGGTTTACTCTCTAAGGGACTGGCTGTCCCCAGAGCCCTTCGGGGTCACTCCCTGCTGACTGCCTTCCAATGCCAACATTCCTCAGAAGGAGGATGGCTACTTCTCTAGGGAGATCTCTGGGTGTGGGAGGATGGGGGCTAGAAGCCAGGGATCCTGGGTTCAAATTCTGGCCCTCTCAGACCAGTGTAAGTCATCAGACTTGGGTAAGTCATCCTATCACCACCATGGACCTCAGGCTCTTCTTTCGTATTGGCCTAGATGGCCTCTGAAATCTGTGGTCTGAGGAAATGACCACACAGTTACTGAAGAGGGGCATGATGGTCATTTTTCATCTGCCCTCACTTGCCTGACTTGGCGTGAGAATCTTGGTGTCCTAAATACCTTCATAGATCCAGGGTGGAAAGGGACCTCAGGGAGGCAGCTGCTGGGTGGTGGTTCCCAACCCTTTTTTTGTAAAAAAGATAAGAAAATATCATTTTCTTTGTCAATAGGAGTTGGAGCACCCTAACCAGTGAAGCTGACAAGTCTATGGGAGACGCGCCCGTACTTTTCCTCCCCAAAGAGGAGCCATTTATTTTTATTAGTTCAAGATATGATCGATAGGTCCTAAAGTTAGGGCACACATGGAGGCAATTTTGTTTATTTTCTGAAAGCAGTTATATAGCATGTTAAGATTTGCAGAGCATTTTATAAATACGGTACTCTCTCATTTAATCCTCACAACCACGGTGAGGTGGAGGCACTGTTATTACCCCAATTTACAGATAAGAAAATCGAGAAGGAGAAAGTTGTGGTAAGTTTGCCCCAGGCTATCAAGCTGTTCAGAGTGGAATTTGAATTCAGATCTCTCTGCCTCCAAGTCTAGGACTTTATGATGCCACCTGGTGTAGAAGAATGGGCATAGTTCTTGTAGTTCAAAAGACAAATGAGACACTTCTCAGTTTGGAGCAAATGGTCACCTCTCTCAGTTGAAAAGTCCCCGTCTGAAAAAATAGAAATAATAATGGCACCAATTTCCCAGGGCTATTGTATATCTAAGATGGAATAATAGATAGAAACGTGGTTCCTCTAATTCCACGTTCTGGCTTTACCCAGTCCCAGGGACTCTAGTCCAGATGAGTTTGATGATTTTGCCTGGATGGGGCATGAAGCCCTATCATCTCTGAAGAGTTGAAAAGGTGGGTGACCCAAAGGGTGATGGAAAGGGGCATTGGAGGGCTCTTGTACACAAGAATTGGCTTCAGAGACAGCAGAAAGCCAATGAGAATTTATTAAGCACCTACTATATACCAGGCACTGTGCTAAGCCCTGGGGTTGCAAAGAGGCTAAAGACAGTCCCTGCCTGCAAGGAGCTCAAAATTTAATAGGAGAGACAACCAAATAGGATTGAACAAACTATAGACAGAGTTAATAGGGATTATAGAAAGAGTTGAGACATTGGAAGAATTAAGAAGCATTGGAGGGGCAGCTGGGTAGCTCAGTGGATTGAGAGTCAGGCCTAGAGACAGGAGGTCCTGGGTTCAAATCTGACCTCAGACACTTCCCAGCTGTGTGACCCTGGACAAGTCACTTGACCCCCATTGCCCACCCTTAGCACTCTTCCACCCAGGAGCCAATACACAGAAGTTAAGGGTTTAAAAAAAAAAAAAAGAAGCATTGGGAAAGCCTTTCTGTACAACGTGGAATTTAACTGGAACTTGAAGGAAGTCAGCAGGCAGGGATGAAGAAGGAGAGTTGTCCAGACGTGAGGGATAGCCAGAGAAAATGCCAAGAGCTAAGAGATGGAGAGTCTGATTGGTGGGACATCGAAGAAGTCAGTGTCTCTGGATCCAAGAGTATGTATGGGAGAGCAGGGCATAAGCAGACTGAAAAGGTGGGAGGGGTTGAGGTTAGGAAGGATTTTGAATTTGAACCCTTTGAATCCTTTACGAAGGGTTTTGTATTCGATCCTGCAGGCAATAGGGAGCCTATGAAGTTTATTGAGTAGTGAGGTGGCATCTTCAATCCTGTGCTTTAAGAAAACCACAGGTGGCTGATTAAGAAGAGGATTAGGTAAGCCAGTCTTGGGACAGGAGGGCAGCTTAGGAATTCCATACTGGCATCCATGAAATATTCCAAGAACTCAAGGAAGGTGGGCACACTGGAGAGAGCCAAGAATAGCAGAGAGTCAAAGGATCTTTTCTCCAAGGTGCCAGTACGGGGGAGGCAAGGGTTTCATGCTTCCTCCCTAGGGAATATGCTTTCTCCCCAGCCCCCTTTCCTCTGAAAGCTTTGAGAGGCAGCATAGAGCAATGGAAAGAATGATGGAGTTGAGATCTGAGGACGTGGGTTCAAATTCTATTTTTGCCACTTACTGATCTGCATGACCTTCTTTGAATTCTTTAAACTCTCCAGGCCTAATTCTTTCATCTATAAAAATGGGTAAGTGGGGTTGGATTTGATGGACTCAGGTATTCTTTTTACTCTGAAGCCATGATTCTTTGATCCCTTGCAGAGGGTTGATGGGAAATGGGGCAAGGATCTCCCAGATGGACTGCAATCTGCATTGATGAGTTCATCCATCATTAAAGTATTTGAGCACTTGTTATGTAGTAGGTCTAGGTCTGTTTCCTCAATTGTCCATTGGGAATGATACTCATCCCACTGCCAGCACTTACTACTAAGTAACAACCTTGGCAAATCAGTCAGTCAATGAGCATTTATTAAGCACCTACTATGTATCAGCCAGGGAGTTGGTGACTCGGTGTCAGTGAATAGAACTCCAGGTCTGGAGTCAGGAAGACTAATCTTTATGAGTTCGAATCTGGTCTCTGACACTTACTAGCTGTGTTACCCTGGGCAAGTCACTTAACCCTGTTTGCTTTAGTTTTTTTATCCATAAAATGAGCTGGAGAAGGAAATGGCAAACCACTCCAGTATCTCTGCCAAGAAAACCCCAAATGGGATCACAAGGAGTTGGTCATGACTGAACGAGAACAACAATAGACTCCCATTAAATGTGCTGCGTTATTAAATGATTCTTTCCATGTCCAGTCAAGCAAAGCAGGCTTTCTAGCTCTAGATGGCCTATGTTCAATTCAAGAGATTTTGTTCAGTTCAATTAATTTTAACTCAGTGGGTCAGAGACTGAGAATCAGAAGAGACCATGGGGCTATAAAGTCCGACCCCCTCGTTTTACAGATGAGGAAACTGAGGCAAACAGAAGTTAAGTGACTTGACCTGGATCATTCAGCTGGAAAGTAGCTGAACCCCGATTGGAACTCAGGTTTTCCTGACTCCAAGCCAAACAACTCCATGCACCATGCGTTTATTAAGTGTTAATAAAGAACTGGTTTTAAAAGGTAGCCCAATCTATTGAATGCCCTAAGTATTCTTAGAGATAGAGAGAGGGAAGGATCAGGGAGAAGCAAGGCCCTGAATTTCACTGTATTCTGGGGTTTAACTCAGAAGTTCGGATTCCACATATTTTGTTCCCTATGTGTGGGGACCCAGGAAGACACACAATAACTGCCAAGGCAATCAGTTCGATCTTCCCTCCATGCCAAGAGATCACCCACAAATACTTCCCTGGGTCTGCTGGATTCAGAGCCTTAGAAGATGATGAGAAACACCAGCCCCTAGACTCTTATCATCAACTACCTACCTCCTGGATATCTCGAACCAGAGGAACCGGAGAGGTCTTCTACTCCACACCACCAGAACCCATCTCATCCTTCCTCATTTCCCTATGCCCATCATCATCTGAGTCCCTCAGGCTTCCAAGATGGCATCATCCTGGACCTTTCACTGACTCTCACCCCACCTCCATGCCCATGATGTTGCCAAGGCGTGTTGAGTTCACCTTTGCACCATTTCTCAGATATTTCCCCTTCTCTCCTCTAACCCTGCCTCCACTCTGGCGCAGACGATCATCACCTCACACTTGCTGGGGTCGGGCTCAGTTCTTTTCCTTCTCTACTCCATCTTCCATTCAGCCATTAAACTAATTTTACTTAAGCCATGATCTGACTATGTCACTTCCCATATTCGCAGGTTGTCTCACCCTCTTAAGGTCCTTGAGGTGGGAGTTGCCATTTCTTTCCCTTGTCTCCCTAATGTCTGGCACCTAGTAGGTGCTCAGTAAGTACTAATTCCCTACTGATTCAGGGGCATCCCTAAGGAAAGTGGTCTTGGGAGGCAGAGGGAGAACAACGTTCTTCCACAAACCAACGGCTTTGAAATCCTCCATTGATGGAGCAAATCTGTCAGCCTAACCTACCTTTTCCATATGGGGATGTCTACCGTGTGGACACAGGATCTTCATTCAAATAGTTCTGGAGCCACCACTCCTTCCTTTCCTCTAACCCAGCTTCTTTTCGGAATGGGCTTAGACTGAGCATCAGAGGACACCACTTCAGCTGATGAGTGACTTTGAAATTTGTTTTTGTTGTTGTTTAGTCATTTTCAGTCATGTCCAACACTCTGTGACCCCATTTTGGGTTTTCTGGGCAAACACACTAGAGTGGCTTGTCATGGCCTTCTCCAGATCATTTCACAAATGAAGAAACCGAGGCAGAGTTAAGTGACTTGCCCAGAGTCTCACAGCTAGTAAGTATCTGAGTCCAGGTTCAAATTTAGATCTTCTTGATTCCAGGCCCAGCATTCTATCCACCACCTCATTTTGGGGGGAGGCATTTTTTTTATTTTATTTTATTTTATTTTATTTATTTTATTTTATTTTATTTTATTTATTTTATTAACACTTCCTTTAACCTGTTTGCCTCAGTTTCCTCATCTGTAAAATGGGGGTAATAATAGCATCTAGCTCTTGGTTGCAAAGATCAAATAACTGTAAAGTGCTTAGCATGGTACCATGCTAAGGTACATGATTAGCACTCTATAAATGTTAGCTCTAATTATTGTTGTTGTTGTTGTTGTTGGATCTGTTGCGTATTTGTCTTGGATAGGGAAAAAAAATGAAGAAGACTTCAGTCATTTGTTAATGGCCTGATTCATAAGGGGTCCTGGCTCAGACATTTAGTGACCCAAGGCAAGTCAACTGACCTCTCTTTGCCTCGGTCTCCTCATCTATAAAAGGAGAGGGTTGGACTTGATGGCTTCCAAAGTTCCCATCGGCCTCGGATCCCCGAGCCTGTGAGGCAAGCAAACTATGGAACTCATCTGTGGAGGCCTAAGCTACGTATCCACTTACCAAGCCAGTGACCCAGTTCTGGAACTGAAATACGTCCCAGCGGGTCCTGCCTGGCTCCTGGTGGAGGACTCTCCTGTCTCTCACCCCTCACCCCTAGCCCTGGGCCTCCACCGCCCTGGGAAGAAAGTGGCAAAATCCAAGCCTATCTGCTTTTGTTTCCCTGTAACATTTTGCGATGAATCCAGAGCTGCTCACGTCAGCCGGGGTCCGGCTCCCGTGTGGGTCCGCTGCTCTGCCGGCTACTCTGTTTCCATCAGGGGAGGCTGGAGAAC
>NC_058131.1:18720941-18730470 GCF_016433145.1 Gracilinanus agilis | reverse complement strand
GTAGAAGAGGAGGAGGAGGAGGAGGAGGAGGAGGAGGAAGAGGAGGAGGAGGAGGAGGAGGAGGGAGGACAAAAGAAGGGGAGAGCTGGCTCTGGGCTGGTGGGAGGTGATTGTTAGGGCCTGGGAGCTGGAGGACCTCAGGCCACCCTTATGCTGGCTCCCTGGGGTTTCAGGAGCCAAATGGAAACCATGCAAATGGCTCCATCCTGGTATCTTACAGAGGCTGCTCAAGGACCTGCCCAGGCAATGGGCCTGGATCTGAAGGACACTGTGGCATGTTGGATAGGGCCCTAGACAAAGAGTAAGGAAGATCAGGGTTCAAATTCCACCTTAGACACTAGTTGTGTGACCCTGGACTCAGAGGTCATCTGTCTAACCCCCTCATTTAGTGACTAGCGAAACCAAGTTCCAGAACAATGAAATGAATCTCTCCAAATGCTTCTCGGACCTTAATATACTTAGGATCATGGATTCAGAACTAGGAGGTACCTAAGAGGCCATCTAGATGAGCATACTTATTATTACAGATGAGAAAACTGAGGCCAGGGTAGTAAAGGTCCTTGTCCAGAGTCACACTGCTAATCAGTGCCAGTAGTAGGATTTGAACTCAGATCTTCCTGACTTCCAAGTCCTCCACCCCCTCACTGCTTAGACCTGGTACTTGAAGGAGAAAACAGGCCCAGAGAGTGGAGCTAAGTAACTACATGGCTAAATGTGGGGATGTCACTAAACCTTCCTGGAAGGCCTCAGTTTCCCCATCTGTAAAGTAAGGGGCCTGGACTAGAGGTGGACTTTCTCCCCAGACTGCCTGCTATTCATTTTATATGGACCTGTATGTGTTCTTCCCGTCTCTGCTGTTGGAGTTGCCAAGTTGCCAAGGAACTTCCCCAAGACCCCAGAGGCAGTTAGTATCAAAGGTGGGATCTGAACAGTGAAATCTCACAGATTTCAATGAATGGGACCTTGGGGGCGGGTAGGAGGGAACATGCTGAACTCATGAGAAGCCTGAATTAGGGAATACATTTTTGAAAAAGAAATACACTTTGGATACTTTCAAGTACACAAACTAGGCAAAGTTGCCAAGTAGAAAGAAGTCCTTTGGACCTCCTCGATGGAAGAGATAGGAACCCGTGGGATTGGAAGGAGGCACACTCCAAGGTCGGGACGGGACAGCCTGGAGCCAAGGGGGATGAACCCTGGACATCCAAGGGAGGAAATGGCCTTTCTGCCCAAAGTAACCAAGGATGGCAGCCTGGGACCAACACCTGGAAAGCAGACGAGGAAGCAATGAGAAAATGGGAGCTAGTTTTCAAAGTACTTTACATTCAGAATCTCATTTGATCCTTCTAGGTCCTAGGTATCCCCATTTTACAGATGGGGAAGCTGAGTCTTAGAAAAGTGAATTAATGTGCTCAAAGTGTACTTGTGGCCTGAATAGGTCCTTGAATCATAAAATCTTACGGGCCATCTAGTCTAATTCGTTTTACAAAAGAGGAAACTGAGTTACAGGGAAGTTAAGTAAGTTACCGAGGCAGGATTTGAACCAAGGACTTTTGAGTCGGTAGCTAGTGGTCACTTCAAGACCAGGGAAAAAAGCGTGGTGTGGCCTTACCCAGGTCAGAATTGAGAGGGAAGAATCATGTGCCAAGTACTATGTTACTTAGTAAAAACTAGGAAGAAAAATGAAAAAAGCAATCCTCACCCTCAAAGAGCTTCTACTTTTTTTCCACCAGGAGACATGAAGAGCCTTTATTTGGGTATTTTAAAATTTGATATCATTTATACTGACACTGGTTTGCATAAATATAACACTTCTAAAGAGCTATCTATGATTTAACATATGACAGACAACGTGAACGTAAGCATACCCAAGATACATACAGTGCAGGAACACATTTGTCTGTCCCCATTCCAGTCTATGTGGTCATGTGCCATTCTGCCAAGTCTCTTCTTCCAACACGTGCCAGTTATCGTGTGCACACACACACACACACACACACACACACACACACACACACCCCAAAAATTTACCAAACATATTCCCACCTCCATACTCTGACTCACACAGTCCCCCCTGCCCAGAATGCTCTCCCTCCTCCACTTTTCTCTCTGCACAGCTAAGTCTTACTCATCCTCCAAGGTCTAGCTCAGGTCTCTGTTCTCTGTGGGACAGTCCCTGTCTATCCCAGCTCAGAGTAATTGCTCTTATTTCTGATATTCCGGACACTAACAATAAGATGTTTAGTGCTTGGCATGTAAAACCTGGTATTGTTAGTATCTTTTTGTACATAAGATAAATGTAGGTAGGTTCTAGAGCTGGGGAGAAGCTTAGAACATTGGATGTCAGAATTTAGAAGAAACCTTAGAACACAGAATGCAGAGCTAAAAGGGAACTTAGAAAAGAGGATGTCAGGACTGGGAAGGATTTAGAATGAAGGATGTCAGAGCTAAGAGGGAGCTTAGAAGAGAGGATGTCAGGACTGGGAAGGATTTTAGAGCAGAGGATGTCAGGACTGGAAAGAACCTTAGAACAGAAATGCAGAGCTGGGAGGAGCTTAGAACAAATGATGTCAGAACTTAGAAAAAAACTTAGAAGAGAGGATGAAGAGCTGAGGGAACTTAGAACAGAGGATGTCAGAGCTAGGGGAGAATTTAGAGTGAAGGATGTCAGTTAGGAGGGAGCTTAGAACAGAGGGATTCGGAACTTAGAAGAATATTGAGACAGAATGAAGAGCTAGGAGGGAACTTGGAACAAAGGATGTCAGAACTAGAGAGAATTTAGAATGAAGGATGTCAGAGCTAAGAGGGAGCTTAGAACAGAGGATGTCAGGGCTGGAAGGAACTTTAGAACAGAAATGCAAAGCTGGGAGGAACTTAGAACAAAGGATGTCAGAACTTAGGGGGAAAAACACCTTAGAAGAGAGAATGAAGAGTTAGGAGGAAACTTAGAACAGAGGATGTCAGAGCTAGGGGAGAATTCAGAGTGAAGGATATCAGAGTTAGGAGGGAGCTTAGAACAGAGGGATTCGGATCTTAGAAGAAATCTTAGAACAGGGAATGAAGAGCTAGGAGGGAGCAGAGAATGTTAGGGCTGGAAAGAACCTTAGAATAGAAAATGAAGAGTTGGGAGGAGCTTAGAACAGAGGATGTCAGAACTTGGTGGGAGCATAGAGCAGAGGATATCAGGCCTGGGAGGGAATTTTAAACAGAAAGTATCAGGGCTAGAAGAAACCTTAGAACAGTTCTGGAGAAAGTTTGAAGTTCATATACCCAAACTACAACTTCAAACTGCTGTGAGTTCCTCTCCCTCCGCCCACATTACCCCAGAGTGGAGAAGGAAGGAAGCACTTGCTTTGGGTGGCTGGACAGAGGGGCAGAGCATACAAAAAATGTCCTTGGGCGCTGGGAAGAGGGGGAACCGAGAAGTTCCCCCAGTGGTGACTTGACACTTAGGCCAATACTTCCCCAATGCTGCCTTAGAACATAAAGTGTTGAATCTGGGGGTGGGGGTGGGAGAGGTGGAACTTAGAACACAAAATGCCAGATCTCAAGAGGCCTTGACACAGGGCAGCTGGGTAGCTCAGTGGATTGAGAGTCAGGCCTACAGACGGGAGGTCCTAGGTTCAAATCCGGCCTCAGACACTTCCCAGCTGTGTGACCCTGGGCAAGTCACTTGGCCCCCATTGCCCACCCTTACCACTCTTCCACCTATAAGTCAATACACAAAAGTTAAGGGTTTAAAATTAAAAAAAAAAATAAATCAAGAGGCCTTGACAAACAAGATGCCTGTTGTGGGGAGGGGGGACTAGTAGAATTGGAGAGACGTTTGTTAACCCTTCTCATTCCCACAACAACCATCGAGGACTGTTGTTTTAGGAAACTGCCCCCAGAAGGATGGATGAGGGACAAAGGGGGGGCCAAAGAACATGGAAGAAGGCTCTGGGAACTGAGTAGGAGCACCAAGACCCAAAGGGATCCCTTACTTCCTTACTAGTCTTTTTGACTTGTTTTTACCTGCTTTGGGAATTGGTTTTCCCTGGGAGTGCTGGAATGGGGTTCTAGCAAAGAGCTCTGTGACCGTCAATAAAAAGGGGCTCCCTTTTATTGGGGCTAGACTCATGATGAGGCCAAAGGCGGACCAGATTATAGGACATTGACCATATGAGGGGGTTTGGGCCTTAGAAGAGGGAACGTTAGGCACAGACTCTCATTGCAAGACTGGGCAGCAAAATGTAGAGTGTCGGAGCTGCAAAGACACCCTCAGCGATCATCATCGAGTCAGAAATAGAGCCATAGAAGGGAAATGATTGCCTGAGGTCACCCCACTAGCCAATAAAAACTCCACTTGGAGCCCCTTGAGGGAAGAGGCGGCCCTGGTATTCCTTCACCAAATGTGTATTGTGTGTGATGGGAGAACTCTCTCCTCTTTGGTGCCTGGCACATAGTAGGTGCTCAGGAATGGTTCCTTGGCTCCTGGCCACTGGCTGTTTGGCAGCTGCCTGGAGAAGCTGGAGCCCTTTGAAGAGCTCTCGGCAAGAGCTCCTTCTCTTAAGTAGGCCAAACACTCCGTCCATAATCTTGTTTACACTGGTAATGTGCTTAGCAAGCCCTTTCCTCCTGGAGGCTTCAATATAATTGGCCCTGTGCTGGTCTACAGTTTATCATAAGTTTCAAATGAGTGTGTGGGAAGAGGGAAGGGCAGGGGATGGGGGAGTAGAGCTGGGATGGAGAAGTTTCACTGAAACAGGACAATTTTATTATCAATTTGAATACTAATCCAGTCATTGGGGGTCAGATGGGGCAGAGGAGAGGAAGTCAGGAGCACGAGATCATAGATGGAGCACTGGAAGGAAACTCTGGAGGGCGACAAGTCCAAAATGAGGAAACTGAGGCACATAGGCAATGTCCAGAGACTTCTCCAAGGTAACACAGGGCACAAAATCATGAGCTCTAGAGCTGGCCAAGATCTCAGAGCTCAACTAGTCTAAGCCCTTCATTTGACAGATAGGGAAACTGAGTGTCGGAGAAGTAGAATTAAGTTGTGTGTGGTTGCACAGATCCTGAGTGACAGAGCTGGGATTCCAGCTGAGACAACTCTGATTTCAAAATCAGAACATTTTCTGGTTCGTTTTCTGGATGGAAGAGAAAGTGGCCCAACTCATGAGGGGCTAGACCAGCCCGTTCATTCCATAGATGGGGACACTGAGCTCTGGCTGCCCAAGGAATACCAGGAGGCACATGGGCTAAAAAACAAGGAGAATGTCATTTTTGCATCCCTGCTTTGGGTCACCCACTCCTCGCCCCCACTGACTCTCTGTTCTGCCTCTCCTGAGGGCAAACCGATGTTTCAGGGAATTTTTAGGTCTCTTTCCCGTCCCCAAAAGAATGCCAGAGAAAACAAATCTCCAGCCACTGCTGTGTTCTCTGTAGTCCTCAAACTGGCCCCTTGGTTTGCCGACCCTGCCACACAGACACCCCCTGAAGCTGGGCCCTGGGAGGGAGGACTTTGGTCAGAAAGACCCCAGCAGACCACAGGGGATGGAGGGGGGTATCAAGAAAGGCTTTTTCTTTTCCTTGGACTGGGGACTGACTCTCAAACCAATCGATACAGGCTTTATTTTTTGTTTTCTGTAAAAATAGTTGTCTTATCTGGAACTGGCCTTTCCAAGAGCTAATAGGCATAAATTCTGGCTGCAGGACATGTTTAGAAATGCCTCCTGCGATCAGGGGGTGATTTATCCTCCAGGGTTGCATTTCTGCCATCCTGCTTCCTTTGGTGAGCTGGTGGCAGCCTTGGTCCTTGGCCTCTAGTCATATTCTTTGGGGTGGGGAGTGCCAAGGGGGTAGGGGAGCTTTTCTTGAACCCTCAAGTGAGGAGAGATCTCTTTCCCCATCAAGTTTGTGAAGCAGGTTGTTTGGTACCTATCCAGTGCCTCTTTATTAGTGGCTGTCATGGATTGAGGGCTGGAAGGGATTTTAGAGGTTATCAATCCACTCTTTCCCTTCCTAATGTTAGAAGAGAACGATTGAGACCCAGAGATGTTAAGGGATTTGCCCAAGGTCTCACAGACAAATACTTTAGCAAGCCAGAATTCAAACCCAGCTCTACTGAGCAAGCACAGGGGATCATAGTTTCCAAGCCAGAAAGAACCTTAAAGGTTATGGAGTCCAACCCTCTCATTTTTTACCGAAGGGGAAACTGATTCACGGAGTCAGGGTTCAGAGCCCAGGCTTTCAACTTCTGATCCAAAGTATCATAAGATTTGGGGCAGGAGGAGACCTTAGGGTCATCTCTTCCAGTTCACTCATTTTGTAGAGGAGAAAAGAATGTCCCAGAAAGAATAAGTGTTACAATTTCAAGGATATGAGGCTAGCGAGTGTCAGATGTACCAGTCAGACCTAAGCTTTCTGGCTCTGGATCACAGAATTTAAGACTGGAAAGAACCTAAAAGATGAGTCATCACATTTACTCCTCCCTCCTTTGACAGGGGGAAAGATTAAGACCCAGAGGGGGAAAGGACTTGCCCAGGTTACAAAGCCAAGTTGGTAGCAGAATAAGGATGCAAGCAAGCCCTGGTCTTTTGATGAATAAATAAGAGCAACATTTTAAAGATGGAGGAGGTCCCTCAGCCCAGGAGTGAGGTACAGCCAGTTCTAGCATTCCATTCTCTCATTTTACATAGAAGGAATTTGAGGCTCAGATAAGGGACTTGGCTAAGGTCATGTAGCCAAGTAATTAGTAGAGAGACAGGTTTCAGACCAACTCAGGTCTTTAGACTCTAGCTTTAGGGATCATAAACTGTCAGGGCTCTAGAGGTTATGCATTCCACCACCTCCTTTTTTTTAAACCATTATCTTCTGTTTTAGTATCAATACTGTGTATTGGTTTCAAGGTAGAAGATTGGTAAGGGCTAGGCAATGGGAGTCAAGTGACTTGCCCAGGGTCACACAGCTAGGAAGTGTCTGAAGTCAGATTTGAACCCAGAATCTCCCATCTTTAGGCCTGGTTCTCAATCCACTGAGCCACCCAACTGCCCTCCCTCCCCCTACCTTTTTCTCTATAGAGGAGGAAATTAAGGCTCAGAGAGGAAGTCTTCTGACTCCAAATCCAATAAGGATGGCCCTGGAGTCAGGAAGATCTCAGTTCAAATTCTACTGTCTCAGATACTTAATATTATCAACACCATCACCATTATATTACTTGCTATGTGTCGGGCATTTAGTCTACTATTTAAACTTTGAGGCTTACAAAACACTTTACCAATATTATCTCATTTGCTACTGACAACAACCATGGGTGCATGCTATTATTATTCCCATTTTACAGAGGAAGAAACCAAGGTAAACAAGGGTTAAGTGGCTTACTCAGAGTCACACAACTAGAAAGTGTCTGAGACTGGATTTGAACTCAGGTCTTCCTGGCTCCAGACCAGATACTCTATCCATGATGTCACCTAGCTGCCCAATACTTGCTAGTTGTATGACCCTGGGTCAAGCTCTGTGCCTCAGTTTTCTGACCTATAAAATGGGTATAATCATAGCCCTTATCTTTCAAGGTTATTGTGAGGATCAGAGTTCATAGATGTTAAGTGCTCTGCAAACCTTGGAGTGCTACTTAAAGGCTAGCCATTATCAGGAACAGGCCTAGATAATGTGCACTGGCCAAACAGAAGAGCCAAGGCTTCCTTCTGCAGTGCCCAGTCTCATCTTGCTCCCCCTGCTCTGCCCCTCCAAGCTCCCAGCTCTGTTTTGGCTTGTCTTTGTAACCTCCCCGAGTGTTCAGCAGAGTACCTGGTGCTTAGGAGAGCCCTAAGAAGTGGATGCTGATTGATGGATGCCGCCCACTGGGTTTTCTCCAATTACCTCTCCCTACTGAAGCTTATCGCAGGAAAGAATCTGATAAACTCATTCACACTGAAGTAGAAATGACTGATAAGCTCCATATGATATTTTTCCTTTTGTCTGTTTCTGTTTCAAGACATTTAAGCCCAAGGAATTAATCGCGAAGGGTGAGATTTCTGGCAATAGTGAGGAGGATGAGAAAGAATTTGAAAATTGAAAGAACCTTTTCTAATGCCCTTAAAAACACACTGGCCAGGGGCAGCTACGTAGCACAGTGGATGGAGGGCTAGGCCTAGGGTTGGGGGGTCCTGGGTTCTAATGTGGTCTCAGACACTTCCTAGCTGTGTCACCTTGGGCAAGTCACTTAACCCTGATTGCCTAGCCTTTGCCCCTCTTCTGACTTAGAATTTATACTGAGAGAAGGAAAGGTGTCAAAACACAAAACCAAACAACTTGACCCTTCCTCCTCGAACCCTAGGACTTAGAGCTAGAGAGTACCTTACTCCAGAAATCAGCTGTCTAATCTCTTATCTTCATGTAGTACCTGGACTTGGTTTTGGTTTTGTTTTAACCAGATAAGTGATTTCACTGGCACAGAAACCTTCCAGTGAGGTAACTCCCTTTCTCAGTGCAGCTATGTAGCTGGTCTGCAACCAGTCGTCTTTTTTTAAAGCCTTACTTTCTGTCTTAGAATCAGTACCATGTATTGGTTCTAAGGCAGAAGAGTGGTAAGGGCTGGGCAATGGGGGTTAAGTGACTTGCCCAAGGTCACACAGTGTCTGAGGCTGGATTTGAACTCAGTTCTTCCTGACTTTAGGCCCAGTGTTCAATCCACTGTGCCTAGACACCCATGAGGTTGGTACTATAGTTTTGCAGATGAGCAATCTGAGAATCTGAGAGATTTTAGGGCCTTGCTTTTGGTCAGGTAGGTGGTAAAAGGAGGCTGGATTTGAGTGTAGATTTTTACTGACTAGCAGAGGCATGTCAAGCATGCTTTGTCTATTTGCCCATGCAGATGTTCACACTTAGAAGTTTGGGTTCATATTTGTTATGCTCTGTGTGTTTCTCCTTTCAGACTGTCAAATCCCTGGAAGACAGAAGAAGCCTTATGCTAAGTATGTAAATCCCTATAGCACTCAGGCACATGGGAGATGCTCAGTAAAGAGCCCATGAAGGGGCATCTGGGTGGCTCAGTGGATAGAGAGCCAGACCTAGAGATGGGAGGTCCTGGGTCCAAATCTGGTCTCAGACACTTCCCAGCTGTGTGACCCTGGACCAGTCACTTGATCCCCATTGCCAAGCCCTTACCACTCTTCTGCCTTTGAGTATTAACCCTCAGATGGAATGTAAGAGTTAAAAAAAACCCACAAAGAGATCCTTCTCATTTCTCATTCTCTCCCCCACCCCACTTCCCCCATATACATACACACAGGTACATATATAAACCAATACACATTCACGTGTGTATAAGTGTATGTATATTTATAAAATATATTTGTATTATCTTATTTTGTATGTACTTTTCCCTCAGTAGAATACAAATTCTTTGAAGGTAGGGACTTTTTTCCTTTTGGTCTTAATACCTCGACTCCCCAGCATAGTGCCTGAACATATAATAATCATCCAACAAAGACTTCCTTCCTTCCTTCCTTCCTTCCTTCCTTCCTTCCTTCCTTCCTTCCTTCCT
>NC_058131.1:18705190-18718007 GCF_016433145.1 Gracilinanus agilis | reverse complement strand
TTTCTTTCTTTCTTTCTTTCTTTCTTTCTTTCTTTCTTTCTTTCTTTCTTTCTTTCTTTCTTTCTTTCTTTCTTTCTTTCTTTCTTTCTTTCTTCTTTTCCTACCTTCTGTCTTGGAATGGAGGCTAAATATTGGATCTGTCATAGAAAAGCAGTAAGGGCTCAGCAGTTGAAGTTAAGTGATTTGCCCAGGGTCATCTAACTAAGAAGTATCTGAAGTCAGATTTGAATCCAGTACCTCCCATCTCCAGCCCTGGAACTCTATCTACTGAGCACCTGGCTCCTCCTCTATTTATTTCAAGGCATCATTGTCTTACCAGTCATCCAGATCTTCAAACTTACAGTAATACAAGATTCTTTTTTCTGGGATCTTATCCCGGTTCAATCAGTTTCTAATGAGCAGCAGTAAGGTGGTGTGGGGAGAGAGCTTGACTAGGAATTAAAAAGCCTTGATTTCAAGCCCTGTCTCAGGCATTTATCAGCTGTGTGACTCGGGGCAACTTGCTTTATCTTGCTGAGCCTTAGCTTTCTCTCTATCAAATGAGGTTAGGGACCAGATGGCCTCTGAGGTCTTTCCTCTCTCTAAATTTATGATCCTATGTATGACTTTGGGCAAGTGATTGAAATTTCCTGCATAGTAATACCATGACTGGATATACCATTTTAACATTCATAAAGTGTTCATAAAGTTGCTTCCCTTGACCTTATCTTTAAAAAGCTGCTGGGTAGTTCATTGGATAGAGGCCTTACTGAATCTGGATTTAGGAAGACTTGGGTTCAAATTCAGATTTAGACTCCTACTAGATGTGTGACTTAAGCAAGACACTTAGCCTGCCCAGCCTCAGTTTTTTCATTTGTTAGATGTAAATGATTATAGTTCCTAAGGCAACTAGATGGTACAGTGGATAGAGTACCTGAGCTGGAGTCAGAAAACTGGAGTTCAAATTCAGTTTCAGACATTTACTAGCTATGTGACGCTGGGCAAATCACTTAACCTAGTTTGCCTCAGTTTCCTCATCTGTAAAATGAGCTGGAGAAGGAAATGGCAAACCATTCTACAATCTCTGCCCCCAGTTCCCACTGAATAGGGTCACAGAGTCCAACGTGACTGAAATGAATGAACAAGGAATGATGATTGTGAAGAATAATAAGAGATATGAAACATCATAGAAACTGATGCAAAGTGATGTTAGCTGCCCCAGGAAAGCACCATACATGGCCAATACAGTAATGGGTTGGGAGAAAATGATGGGAGAATTACAATGACCAAGCTTGGGCCCGCCTCTCTTCCCTCTGCAGAGATGGGAGACTATTGACTTGGAACAGTGCTTGTCAGTCCTGATTAGCAGGCTTAGTTAATTGAGCTAAATGCTTTCCCCCTTCTTTTCCTTTTTAATTCTTCATTAAAAGAGGAGTCTCTGGGAGCAGCTAGGTGACCCAGTGGGTTGAGAGCCTGACCTAGAAATGGGAGGTTCTGAGTTCAAATCTGGGCTCAGATACTTCCCAGCTGTGTGACCCTGGACAAGTCACTTAACCCCCATTGCCCAGCCCTTACTGCTCTTCTGCCTTGGAACCAATACACAGGATTGATTCTAAGGTAGAAGTTAAGGGTTACAAAAAAAAGGAGGCTCTCTGGGCGGAGCTGGAGGAGGGCAATATATTGGGATGTGTGAGAATGTAAGCTCCTTCTTAGTTAAGATTGTTTCATTTAGTGCCATTGTGTCCCCAGTACCTAGCACAGGGTTGGAGACATAGCTACTGTTCAGTCATTTTTTCAATCATGCCTGACTCATTTGAAGTTTTCTTGGCAAAGACACTGGAGTGATTTGCCATTTCCTTCTTTAGCTCATTTTACAGTTGGAGAAACTGAGACAAGCAAGGTAAATGACTTGTTCAGGGACACACAGCTAGTAAGTGTCTAAGGCTAGATTTGAACTTAGGAAGATGAGTCTTCCTGACTCCAGGTCCAATACTCTATCCACTGTGTAACTATCCCCAGGAACACAGCAGGAACCTAATAAATGCTTATTTATTTATGAATATGAAATGACGTAAGATATCAGCAAAGAAGAAGATCAGAAGACTGGAGGGACCAGAGTCCTAGAATGTTGAAACTGAAAAGACCTTTGAGATCACCTAGTTCAACTTCTTCATTTAAAATTGAAGAAACTGAGGCACAGTGATGGAAAATGGATCTGCTGCTTCTGACGTAAGGCAAGCCACTTCTCTGGGATGGGGCTTCCTCCCCTGCAAAAGGAGGTGTGGGCTGGATAAGATTCTTTTTAAGGCTTGTCTTGAAGTTTGAACTTCTTTGATTCGGACAATGCCATCATCCTGGGGACGAGGGGGTTAGAAATCGGTGGGAGTGGGCAGCCTGAAACACGTTCTAGATCCAGGTGACGCTGGGGCAGTCCAGACAGCTCTTACCCCTTAGGGAGGGCTCCCAAAACTTTTCCATGTGAGAATAACGTCTGCCCCCTTCCCCCTCCACTCCCCCTTAGCCTATGTTAAGAATAGTCACTGCATTCCTCGGAAGAAGGCAGACCCAGCAGAGCTAACCCATTCCCATCACTCCACTCGCTCAGATGTTACATAGGTCAAGTTGAAGCTTTTTTGGCTTCCAGCTAGAGACTGGATGCCAAATATGTGGTTTGCTACATGCAAATTTTTGTCAACAGTGGTTGTCCCAGGCAGAGGCCTCCCTCTTGTTTTCTCTGCCCCCCTCCCCTCCCCCACACCTTTTGTCCTCAGTTTTAAATAACTGATTTGGAAGAAAGATGTGGAAATGTTATGTCAGCTTGAAGACACCACCGACTCTCAAGAGATGGGGGTTGCCCGAGAGGGGAATGGCCATCTGGTAACTGATGCCTCCTGGTCCCTTCCATGCACAAAGGGCAGGGATGGATCCACCACTGGGAGGAGGCTTCTTTTCTGCCTGCAGTCCCAGAAGAACCAGATAATCCTGAGAGGAGGCATTGTCAGGCGGGGTTAGACCCTGGAGAGGGTAATGTCTGCCCTAATGCCTGAGGCTGTGAGGTTATCAACCCCCTCTGGTTTGGGGCTCTGGTTCTCTGTGTGAGGGATCAGATGGAGGGAGCTGGGCTCTCCTGGATGACGCTGAGAGGGCCTTGGGAGAATGTGGATGATTCCAACAGGAGGTGGCTGGCTGAGAAAGCAAGAGCAGAACATCTGCTCCCTTTAAAAGGGAGAACATGCCCAAAACACAATAAACAATCGGGAAACATTCCTTCTTCCTTTCTGGCAGACACCTCCAGGTAGCCTTTGCTTCTCTCTTGTGCCTGTGGGGGCTGGAACTGCAGAGAAAGAGAAAGAAGCCTGAGGACTCACTGTAAACCACACCTGGCCAGAGTCCTCCCTCCCTTTCTCTCTCTCTCTCTGTCTCCCTCCTCTTTCTGTCTCTCTCTCTGTCTCTCTGTCTCTCTCTGTCTCTGTCTCTCCCTCCTTCCTGTCTCTCTCTGTCTCTGTCTCTGTCTGTCTCTCTCTGTCTGTGTCTGTCTGTCTGTCTGCCTGTCTCTCTCTCTCTCTCTCTCTCTCTCTCTCTCTCTCTCTCTCTCTCTCTCTCTCTCTCTTTCACAGGGGATACCTGAAAATGTACTTCCCTAGGGTTCAAGGAGCCCTGTCCTGGGAACCATCACTCAATTCCCATCCAAGCCTGACAGCTTTCTCAGTATATTCTTTTAAAACTTTTACCTTCTGCTTCCGGGTTAAGATGGCGGCAGAGTAAAAAACTTTTACCTTCTATTGTAGAATCAATACTGTGGATTGGTTCCAAGGCAGAAGAAAGGTAAGGGCTAGGTAATGGGGTTTAAGTGACTTGCTCAGGGTCACACAGCTAAGAAGTGTCTGAGGCCATATTTGAACCCAGGACCTTCCATTTCTTGGTCTGGCTCTCAAAACACTGAACCACCTAGCTGCCTCCAGTTCTATTTTCTGAGGGGTTTCTGGGGATTTTCAGAGTTGAAAGAACCATGAAAGGTGAATTCTTCTAGAACCTTCCTTTTACAGATGAGAAAACAGAGGCCTGGAGAAGTAAACTAATGTACCCAGTGTCATATAGGGAGGAAGGGACAGAGCTGAGAGTTGAATTCAGGTCCTCAGACTGCACATCCTGTGCTATTGCCGCCATAGCAAAGTGTTCTAGAGACAACATTAATATGTCAAATATTGAAGGAAGTGACTGTTGTCTCTGGAGTGTGGTGGCAAAAGACTGGGGAAGAGACCAAGTTCACATAATGTTGAGCACCCACCTTCAAGGAAATTAGAATCTAGCATCTATAAAATGAGCTGGAAAAAGGAAATGACAAACCCCTTCATCATCTCTGCCAAGAAAACTCCAAATGGGATCATGAAGAGTCAGACAGGACTGAAAATGCCTGAATAACCCATGGGACACTACGGCTACCATCCGAGGACCAGTCTAGCTGAGCTCCCAGAGAATCAGTACCATATTAGCTTCGTGATGTTGAATTTCTTGGGCACTTCATCTCTTAAAGAACATTGACAGCAGCCAAAAATATTTCCCCTTTTGTTTTGTTTTTCAGATTGTGATCATGGAACTAAGAGACTGACTTTGTCTTCTCCTTCCAGGTGCCATGTTTGAATCTGCGAGTGTAGGTGTGTGGGAAACTTTAATAAAGAGGTGATTATTAATAAAAAAAAAAAGGAAGAAAAAATGTTGATTCATCTTGTTAGTCATAGAGGTTTGGGATCTGTGTCTATGGAGGGAATAGAAATACCACGTTAAGACCCTAGAACAGCAGGTAGAGGGAAGCTCAGTTAGAAAGACCCCCCCCATTGACTCTATCAGTGATGTCGAACCTATGGCACGGGCACCAAAGACGGCATAAAGGGCACTCTCTGTGGGTACATGGCTGCCCCCACCCATCCCGTTCATTACTAGAAAGCAGAGGGACTCAGGAGGAGCTGCTCCCTTTTCCCTCTCCACCCTGCCTGATGATATTTTTTCACATCACCCACCCCTCTGCCTTCAGACCAATGGAACACACAGAGGGTAAGGAGGACAGTTCACAGGCCTCAGAGCTGCGGGGGAGCAGAGTACTTGGGCTATTCCCCTCCCCTTCTCCGAACTTGCTGAGGACATTCCTCACTTCACCCACCCCTCCACACAGCAGTTCAGTGGGAGTGCTTTTTCCCTCCCCTGTATAAGGTGGGGGGGGGCAGGATGAGCCTGGTGCTGACACAACACTCGGTCTGGGGGGTGGGATGGGCATGAGGCCTGGCACTCCATCTCTAAAAGGTTTACCATCACTAGACTATAGCATAGGCTCATTGGGTCATGGATCTAAAGATGGAGGCCATTTAGTCCAATCTTCTCATTTTACAGATAAGCAAACTGAGGTCCAGAGAGAAGTGACTTGTCCAAAATGACCTGTCATGTGGTTAGTCAGTAGCAGAGGTAGAAATTTGGACCTGGGGCCTCTGATTCCCCATGTCAGTGCTGTTTGAAGGGGGGATACAGTGCTTCAAAATGGACTGCCCTGCATCACCATCATTCATAAAAGAACATATATTGAAAAGTGAAAGAAGGACCTGTGTGTTTTATTGGTGTAAGGAATTCCCAGTGCAGAAACTCCCACCTGTACCCTTTAGTATTAGAGCAGGGTTATTAATCTCAGGCTTACAGACTCTCACGGGGTCTTTGAATAGATTTCAGAGGGTCCATGACTCTGAATGGGAAAAAATTACACCTTCATTTTCATTAACTTCTAATGAAAATTGAATATTTCCTTTAATTTTGAATGTAGGCAACAAGCATTATTCAAAGAAGCATTCCAGAGGCTTCTCCTGTTAATGCTAAAGGTCTAGGTCACAAAGTGAAGAATTCCTGCCTTCGAGAGTTGCCTGAGTCTCAGAGGGATTAAACAAACTATCTGTCGTCATATGGTCAGCAGCTAGTAAATGTCAGAGGCTATCATCATCCTGGTGTTGGTCCTTGTTACTTGTATGACCTTGGGCAAATCAATGAAGTTCTCTGGGCCTCAGTTTACTCATTTATAAAATAAAGAGATTAGATTAAAGCATAGGCTCACAGATGTGAAGATGGAAGGATCCTCAGAAGCCAAGTCCAGCTTTCTCCTTTGCTATATGAAGAAAATGAGACACAGAGACATTACAGTGACTTTGGAGGCCCCCAGAGAACATGCATTTATGATCTCTGAACCTTGTCTCTCTTGAAAAATGTCAAGTCCCCATCCAAGAGCCCAGGCACTGATCAGACCATGAAAACTGAGGGAACGAGGCTTCTTTCTCTTCCAGATTTGAGATAAGGCTCCTTGATGAGGTGGTCTGGGAAAGCTTACAAGGAGCCCAATTCTGTGTCTAAACAAGGAATTCTTCACTTCCCAGGGCCAATGCCATAGAACCTTTCCCCTGGCACTAAATAACTCTCTGCCTTGGAAAACATACCCCAATGACATCTGGATGGTGGCAGCAGGAAGCTTATAGCCTGGATGTCTAAGTCCATGGTTCTGGGCTCTAAGCCCTAACCCAAGCTCCTGATGGTTCCTTTACTCCAGAAAAAATGGAACCACATCAATACACTCATGATGGAATTTCCAGTTGGTCTAATTATTCTAAAATGTAATTTGGAATTAAGCTGGAAGAGATTGAAATGTCCAGATCCTTTGACCCAGAAATTTCTTTGCTAGTCAATAGTCAGTAAATATGTATTAGGCACCTACTCTGTGCCAGGAATTGCGCTAAGGACTGGAGTTCAAAGAAAGACAAAAGATAACCCCAACCCTCAATGAACTGAAAAACAAAAGGGCAGGAGGACTGTCTTTGGTTCCTTTTTGTGTCCTCAGCCCTTAGCACAGTGCCTGGCACATAGCAGGTGCTTAAAGATAATAAAAAACCATTATTAATAGCAGCATGTTTGGTAGTAATAAACAGCCGGAAACCAAGTGGATGCTCATTGATTGGGGAATGGCTAAACCAGCTGTGCCCCACGAATGTAACAGAATATTACTGTACTCAAATAAAGAATAAAGAGTCCCCAAACAGAGAAGCATGAGAAGACTTGGTGAGAATAGCAGAAACAAGGACACCAAGTGATAAACAGAAATCTGTAAGATATGGTTTCATATCTACATGGATCTTTTTTTGTCAAATGATGTCTTCTCTAAAGGGAGGGAGGGAGGGAGGGAGGGAATTAACTGGGTAGTTTAATGTAACAATTAATTAATTTAAAACTACATGGACTCCTTGAGGAGACAATACTTCATGGAGTTCTATCAAAAATAACCCAATATACCACACCAATGCAACTACCAACAATTTGGAAATTGGTCTTGATCAAGGACACATGACAAAACTAGTGGAAATGTGCATCGGCCATGGGTGGGGGGAGTGTGGGGGGCAAAGGGGAAAGTAGGAGCATGAATCATGTAACCATGTTAAAAATGAATATTAATAAATATTTGAAAAAAACCAATAAAAAATAAAATAACAACCCAAACTATATAATGTGACAACGTAAATGAAAAGAATACCAATGAAAAGGAAAATGGAGTCCCTGATGTTAATAAATATTTATTAAACTATGTGCCAGGAACAATGCTAGGACCTGGAGACCAAAGACAGTCCCTGGCCTCTAGGAACTTAGAGTCTAATAGAGGAAGACAATATATAAAATGAAGCTAAAAGGAAGAGGGGGGGAAGGGAGAAAGGGGAGAGAAAGTGTTCCGCTTAGGGGCATGAAGTCTGACCACCAGGTGGGAAGTGATGAGGTGTATCTTCTAGAAATAGTGGCGGTTAAGGGAGGAGCTCTCCAAGGTCTACCCCCTGCCCTCCCCAGTCAGAGAAAGGGCAGGACCCCGGAGGAAGGGAGTCCTGAGGAGGAGAGAGCTTCAGAGCTGATTTCCTATTTCAGGAAGATGAGGCAGAGGCCATGATGAAATTCAGGTAAGCAGAAGCAGCCCTCACGGAAGCTTATATACTATTCAGCAGGATGCAACATCTACTGATTACAACAAAGTAAACACCAACTTCTATTAACACCAACGATCACAAAGTAAACACCAATTATATACAAAGTTATTTCAAAGGGGGCGGGACAGGAAAGGCCTCTAGAAACAAGAAAAAAAACAAGAGCTAACCTTTAAAATAGTATCTGTCTTTCTATCTAACTACCAATAGGTGATACATTGTGGAGATTGCTGGACTTGAAATCAGGAAGGGCTGAGTTCAAATGTAACTTCAGATACTTACTAGCTGGGTGACTGGACAACCCACTTCATCTCTGCATTCCTCACTTTCCTCAACTGTAAAATGAAGATTAATAGCACCTATCGCCCAATGTTGTAAAGATCAAATGAGATGTGATTTTTTTAAACCCTCACCAATACTGTATATTGGCTCCAAGGCAGAAGAGTGGTAAGGGCTAGGCAATGGGGGTCAAGTGACTTGCCCAGGGTCACACAGCTGGGAAGGTCAGATTTGAACCTAGGGCCTCCCATCTCTGGGCCTGGCTCTCCATCCACTGAGCTACCCAGCTGCCCCAGATGTGATTTGTAAAGAGCTTAATGAAGTGCCTGGCACATAGCAACTTATTTATAGCACTTTAGGGTTTTCAAAGCACTTTACAAATATCATCTCATTTGATCTTTGCATCTGTGAGACCATAGTGCTATCAATATCCTCATTTTACAGTTGAGGAAACTGAGGCAGATAGCAAGCAGTTAAATGACTTGCCCAGGGTCATAGTTAATAAGTTTCTGAGGCTGGATTTGAGCTTAGCTCTTACTGATTCCAGATCCAGCTCTGTAGGCAGTGATTTACCTATGGGGGATGGTGTGTGGATTGTAGAAAAAAGTAAGGATTCCAGAAAGTGGTGAGGAGGAGGCTGTGTGTTCGGGTGTGGGGTTCTGCCTGTGCAAAGACATGGAGAGGAAGGATGGAACGTCTTGGATGGGGAACAACCAGTCATTCCTTTTTTTTACCAAAACAGAGAGCACACAAGGGGGAACAGAACTAAGGGCAGAGGGGCCTGCAAGGCTTTAAATGTCTGGTTGAATTCAAGTTTGAGCTCCATCCTGTGTGTTTCACCTCCTCAGAGTGGTTTTCTTTTATACTGGGGAGGAAAAGGGGTCATTCAATGAGAAATGGTGTTGGTGCCAGCACATTTCTGGTGCCCATGCCTGTAACTCTCCTAGCCACACACCTCTAATATTCCTGGGGAGTCGTGGAAAGATGGGATGAGACCACTCAACAGCAGGACTGCTGCTGCTGCTGCTGGAGGCAGAGGTATCTGACTGAGGGGTGTCTGTGCAAATAGAATAACTCAGGACAAGCGGGACATCTAGTCCTAGCTCTAATATTTACTATCTCTGACCTTGGGTCAGCCTTTGATCTCCTCTTGGCCTCAGTTTTCTTCTATATAAAATGAGGGAAGTGGACCCTGTGGCTTCTAAGCCCCTCCAACCCTAAATATTCCATAATTCTAAACCTAACTTGCTGTGTGACCTTGGTCCAAATCACTGAGGTCTTTGTCTCAATTTCGCCCTCTGAGAAATGAGGAGGTTGACATGAACAATTTCCAAGGTCTTTTTCAGTCCTGTGTCTTCAGATTCTTTGTCCTCTCAGATCATTCAAGGATTCTTGCTGAAAAGAATTGTTAAATACCACATCGTGGTGTGCTAAGGGGTTTCCAGAAAGAGGAGGGTATAAAGTTGGTAGGAACATCATAGATATAGACTAGTGATGGGCAAACTACAGCCTGCAGGCCAGATGCAGCCCCCTGAAATGTTCTATCCAGCCACTCGCCATTATTCCTGATCTGACGAGTACAGTGAGTAGGATACAATACAATGAAACTTGGAAAGAGTTGCCCTAGAAACAGACTGACAGATGAGCATTTCCTTTCCTTTGGCCCCCTCTTTAAAAAGTTTGCCCATCACTGGTTTAGACAGATGAAGAAACTAAGATAATGTGACTTGCCTAGGGTCACACAGCCAGTGAGGATGGGAGGCAGGATTGGAACTTAACTCTCTCTGATTCTAGGGTAGCTAGATGACAAAGCGGATAAAGTGCTGGATAAAGGGCCTGAAGCCAGGAAGACTCATCCTCCTGAGTTCAACCTGACTTCAGACATTAACTAGCTATGTGACCCTGGACAAGTCACTTAACCCTATTGACCTCAGTTTCCTCATCTGTAAAATGATCTAGAGAAGGAAATATCAAACCACTCCAATATCTTTAACAAGAAAACCCCAAAAAGGTCACGAAGAGTCAGGCACAACTGAAAATGATGGAAATATCCTAGTCCCAGGCGCAGTCACTCTATCCACTGTGCCTCCTAGTTGCCTATATTTAGATGCTATATAAATGCTAGCTGTTTTCCCAGTTTCCCAGGTTCCAAGTCCAGTACTTTATCCACCACAACACCTAGCTGTCTGCATGTAGAGGGGAGGAGGGAGGAACCCTCTTTAGAGATGAGAGATGTGATTTCTCAGTCATCTGCATTTAAGATAGTCACTTTAATACACCAGCCCATTACAATAGCACATTGTTAGGAATGATTTGGTCCATTTTGATAGTAATTATGGAGAATAATTTGAAAATAGGCCAGAGGAATTCATTGGGTGCCCCTCACCCAAATCCCACCATTGACCAGAGCCATGAGAAGGCTAGAGGGGAATATTCTGTATCTATAAAAGAATTGATAGCAGCAAGAGGGAGCTTGGCGAAGTTGGTAATGGGCTGGCCTTCCTGTCAGGATCATTGGGTTCAAGTCATTCCTGTGACTCATACTGGCTGTGAGACTATGGGAAATTCACTTAACCTCTCAGAGCACTAACTTCTTCCCTCCCACCCCCTTTCACTCTTACCACAGTCTCGGAAAGGCAACTTTCAGTGACTTTCAGCTGCAAACAAAACGCCAATTTGTCTTGGTAGAGGAAGGTTCTATAGGAAGTTCCCTGCCCAGCTGAACCAAAGCTCCTAACCACTCTCTACCCCCTCAAAATAGCATTTCAGAACTTTTTGTCCTGGCACAGTTTGGAAACCAAGTAGGTGCTCACGGGTGGGAGAATGGCTGATTACATCGGGCTACATGGATGTCATGGACTGTTGTTGGACCATAAGAAAAGAAAGATAGGGGGCAGCTGGGTAGCTCAATGGATTGAGAGTCAGGCCTAGAGACGGGAGGTCCTAGGTTCAAATCTGGCCTCAGACACTTCCCAGCTGGGTGACCCTGGGCAAGTCACTTGACCTCCATTGCCCACCCTTACTACTCTTCCACCTAGGAGCCAATACACAGAAGTTAAGGGTTTAAAAATGTAAGAAAGAAAGAAAGAAAGAAAGAAAGAAAGAGAGAGAGAGAGAGAGAGAGAGAGAGAGAGAGAGAGAGAGAGAGAGAGAGAGAGGGAGGGAGGAAAGAAAGAAAAGAAAGATGGAAGGAATTCAGGGAACTCCAGGGTAAGACCTGAATGCAGAGATAGAGCAAAGTAAGTGGCGACACCAGGAGAACCCAATATGCATGTCCATCACAACAGAACAGTAAAGGCGAGAACTAGATGAGTGACACCAATGGCGGTGACCCAAAGGCAGGGCCAAAGATGAAGCACGTGTCCCTCCTTTCAGCAGAGAGTGGTGGACTATGGAATCCGAAGCATGTGCAGGGTCAATTTGTGGGTTCGTTTTGAGGGACTGTTTTTCCTTATTCCAAGGAAATGGTCTGTTGTTGGATGAATTCTTTATTGGGAAGTGACAATGAGATGAGTAAAAGAGACAGGGACTGGAGCTGGGATTTCATTCCTATAGAGAACTCCCAGGTGAGAAAATTCCTCTTAGCAATACAGATCGACATCTTCTCTGCAACTTCTGATCTTAGAGGGTTCCTTGGAGCTTTTAGAGGTTGAGTGACTTGCTTGGTACATAGTAGGCACTCAATAAATGTTTACTGACTGAGAGGGTCAGTCCCATAGCCAATTTCTGTCCGGTTTGGGACTTGAACACAGACCGTCTGGTCTCAGAAGCTGGATATCGATTTCCCAAACCAAGCTGCTGATCAGGAGTTTCACACACTTCTCTAATTTGAGAGCTAATGAATTTTCTAAAGAGAGTGAGATGGGACAGAGTGTAGTGAAGGGTTAAGTCTCTTGCAGCGAACAGGGTTGGAGCAGCCCCACCTGTGTGTACAGTATACTTAGAGGATTAGGAGCAGGCTGGGAAATCATGATATGTTTTACCTAGAGCAAGTACCTTACTGCTTAAGCTTCTATTTCCTTGAAGGAGGGGACAAGAAAACCATCACTTCTCAGCTACTCAGGTGCGGGGCCCTCTGCTTGTGGGATTTATTAAAGGGCTTAAGTACAAGGGGATGAAGGCATTAGGGTTGGGTTGGTTGGGTTTCTTTTTAAATGAGTTTTATCAAACCCTATTTTTGAAATTTGAGATGCCGAATAAAATGCACTATTTGAACAGAGTATGAGTTATTTTGTACCATCTTTAAAAGCTCTTCTCAGGGGCCACCTCCTCTAGGAAGCCTTCCAGACCCTCCCAGAAATTATGGATGTGTTCCTCCTCAAATTCTATGCCTGAAAGGCACTCCCTGCTAACAGTTCCCAATCCTGTTTCCTCCACTTTCCCCCCCACACCACTCCCGGCCAAGAATCCCTTGTTTTCTTCAAAACTCAGATCAAGGACCAGATTTACATGAAGTTTTTCCTTTCTCCCACCATCAGCAAATGAATTTACCCCCCTCCCCCAATTACTCTGTATTTGTTTATATATATATATATATATATATATATATATATATATATATATATATATAT
>NC_058131.1:18690036-18704829 GCF_016433145.1 Gracilinanus agilis | reverse complement strand
TATATATATATATATATATATCTTTATAAACACAGATTGCACCCTCCTTGTAGAATTTAATTTCTTAGAAGGCAAGGAGTATTTCAAATAGGACTTTTTTTTTTTTTACATTTTCAACTATTTACAATTAGGACTCAGAATCAATAGCAGGCTGGAGTTGGAAGTAAGGAGACTGGAATTTGAGTCCTTCAGACACTAACTGACTGGGTGACCCTGGGCAAGTCATTTCATCTTTCAGCCTCAGTTTCTTCACCTGAAAAATGGGGATAATAATAGTACTTGATTCTCAGGGTCATAGAGATCAAATGAGATAACATATAAAGTGCTTTATATATCTTAAATTGCTAAATAAATGCTATCTATCATCTCCATCACCATTTTTGTCTTTTTATCCTTTCCACCGGGGAATCAGTCCCTAACATGCAGAAAGCACTTAAATCCCAGCTTCATGTCCATGTCTATAGGTTTATGAATTGTATCTCGCCTTCCCCAGTAAGCTCCTTAAGAGTAAAGACTGATTTTCATTGTGACTTTGCATCCCAGCCCCTTAGCAGAGTGCCTTGCACTTAGTAGTTGCTTAATAAATGTTTGTTGAATTGGACAGTTCCAGCTCAACAATGTCATTCTTGTCTACTGGAGTCTAAACTTTTTGAGAGGAGAGATCATCTCATTTCTTTGGTTTGAGGGGATAATAATAGCACCTACCTCCCAGGATTGTTGTTTTAAGACCAAATGGGATAATCATCAAATGCTTAGTATAGCGCCTGGCACATAGTAAGAGCTAAGTAAATGGTAGCTTATATACGTGTGTGTGTGTGTGTGTGTGTGTGTGTGTGTGTGTGTGTGTGTGTGTGTAAACATACTGTAGGAAGTAAGGTAAGGGATAATGTATATTTCAGGGATTAGCTTTAAGAGGAAAAGAACAGAATTTGGATACATCCCTCTAGGAAAGTCACCTATTTCAATACACAATACCCATATATAATACTTATGCAGTAGTAATATTTCACACTTGTCTAACCCATCACATTTTATAAAGTCCTTTACATATGTGATCACAATCTCACTTCCCAACAACCCTGTGATGTTGGGAAACAGGAACATTATTATTCCCATTTAACAGATGAGAAAACTTTGACATAGAGAGGCTAAGTGCCTACCTGAGGTCACCTAGCTAGTTGACCTGGTCCAGTCCCTTTATTTTGAAAAGGAAGTAGAGAGACTCACCCAAGGTTACATAGGTAGTAGATAACGAGCTGGGACCTGGACCCAGATCCTGGGACTCCCAGTTCAGCCATTTTTCCAACCAATCTTAAATGCCCTCGTAGTCTGATTTGCTAGACTCTGGAAATGGAGCATTTAGCTTCCAGTGACCATTAAAGATTCTTTTGGCTTCCAGGAATTTATTGGTTATAGCTGAGGTGAGGAGAAAGCATCAGCCATCATGAATGCATTTACCATTGACTTCTAGTGCATATTAAGAGCTGAAAAGGGGCTCAAGTATCCTCTTTAACCTTCTCATTTTACAGATGACAACATGAAAGTTAAGGGATGACTTACTAGAGAGACAAAGATAGCCGAATAAAAGATCTGGCAGGTGGGGATTAGGAGAATCTATAGGAAATAGAGCTATGCTAATTTAGTTTTGAGTAAAACACTTTATTTAAAAAAAAACAACCCTTCCCCCACATATGTTGCAAAACTACACATTGGCAAACACCATTTTTTGTTGTTAGAAGCAAGCTTACCAATTTAAGCCACAAAGAGTGACAGATGAAGGTTAGATTGGCATGCATTGGGAGGAAGAGCCCAAACTGAGTTCTTGAATTGAAATGATGCATTTGTTCTTGGGTGAAATTGTCAAGGGCATGGCCCCTCTTGCCCCCCCCCCATACTGTCAAACACTTTCTGCCCCTGCATCTCCTTCCCAAGAGAGCTGGCCATGACAAATTGGTTTTTTTAAGTTCTTTTTGGAAACAAAGCTTGTGTTTTCTATTTGCTTTTGCAACACTTACATCACAGTCAAAAGATGCCCATTTATAAGTCTCCATGCTGAGAAAATGAAATTTGGAAAAGTGGGGAGAGAATGCATTCCAAAACGATGAAAGGTTATCTTAAGAGGCAAACAAGCTTGAAAGGGAGTGAGTAATTAAGGCGAATCAGCCTGAGATTTCTAGAAGTGGGTCTAAACTTAATCATGGGTGATGGTGGCATTGCACCAAATTTCAGCATAGAGCCTGGGCTATGGCAGGAGGATGAGCCAGGCCAAATTTTCAGGAGCTTACTTCAGCAGTTTTGTCACTGACTGAAAATTAGCCCTTTTAAGATGAGGAATGTTAAAAGGGTTTTTGTTTTGTTTTAAAACCAGACAGAAATAGGTAGTGCATTGAAAAGACTCCCAGACAGCAGGGATCTGGTAGAAAATTGGCGATTTTCCCTCCAGTGTCTCTTCCTCTAAGAAGTATCTTTGCAATAGGACATTCACTAGGACATGGATTTTAAGTTAGAAGGGACCTTAAAGGTCCAGCATCCTTATTTTACAGATGATGGAATGGGGGCTTTCAGAGAGTTTATGTGATTTGCCCAAGATCATATAGGTTATATATGTAGCAGAGACGGGATTTGAACTCAGGTCTCCTGACCCCAAATCTTGCTATCCTAAAATGAACAAGTGTCTCACATTTAAACCTCTCCTTCATTCCATTTGGGAGGTCACTGGTTTATCCCTTTAGGGAACTAGGTCTTACCGATAACCCTGTCTGTATAATCACTGACTTGCAGGATCTGAGACCCAGAATTCGTTCATTGGGGGACTTAAAAGGATTGCCCAGTGTCAGAGTTGATTCTTTCTTCCCTACATGCCTCCCTTCACCTTACTCAATGAAATAAAGCAGGGTAGGACTACTTCCAAGCCCGATTAGTCATCAGATTTTCTTCCATTCCATCTCTCAGCCCTACTTTCTGAGATTGGTACCTCACTGATACCAGGACTTCACTCAGCAACTTCATTTTGGGGGTATTTGAACAAAACAGCTACAACTTCCTCCTCATCCATGTTAAGAGTCTTGGGGAAAGGGTCAGCTAACCTCAAGCTATAATAGCACAATGGAGAACCACCTAGTATTTGAGCCTTCTAAAGTATGACTCAGCTTGACTCCTTCTATAGAATTTGAAATGGTGTGTGTGTGTGTGTGTGTGTGTGTGTGTGTGTGTAAATGTGTAAATCCTTAGCTTCCATCTTACAATCAATACTGTGTATTGATTCCAAGACATAAGAGTGGTAAGGGCTAGGCAATGGGGGTTAAGTGACTTGCCCAGGGTCACACAGCAGTATATTGTTTTAAGGAACTAATTCATTCTTAGACTTGCCTGTTAGTTCTCTGAGATTTTTGATGCACCTGTCACTTTGTTTTGCTCTGCTTTTCAGGCGGGGAGCTGCTGGGATCAAGATGGAGGCCATTGGGAAAGGAAGAGAGGGAATGGGAATGAAGCTCCTCAGCCAAGATGACAACAGGACTCCTTGATGGGGTTCCATGGAAATCGAACCCTAAAGAAAGACTCTTTGTATTTAAAGTGAAACTTGGCAGGAGGTAAGGATCTGGTTATATTGTGTGACAGCAGAATGCTTCCCTCGAAGGCTCAGGCAGCATCCCCAGGTTCCTAGGGGAAAATACTAGCAATGGCTTCTTGAATTCATAGTAACAAAACCATCTTACCTTTATCTAATGCTTTTGTTTGCAAAGAAATGTTTGTTTCACCAACTTGGTCTTATTTGATTTTCAAAACGACACTGTGAAGTAGGCTAGGGCAGATTTTATTCTCTTCCCCTTTACAGATGGGGAAACTGAGGCTTATAGAGAGGTTAAATGATTAGTAAGTGGCAAAACTAAAGATGAAGCCCAGAGCTTCAGGCTCCTGATTAAGTGAACTTTCCATTGCTTCATGATGCCTACAAAGAGAAGATTTTTCTCTCCCCCTCCTACCCCTCCCCAATCCCTGCCACTGTACTACTCCTCCACCAGAAATATAAGGACTGCTTTGGCATTACTCACACCTTCAGATTCGTTTAGATAGACTGTTTGAAACTGTCTCATCCTATATAACTTTAAAAAAAGACACTCCCTAGATGAGTTCTTGACCCAACCCCCACGCACACCCAAGCTTCTACAGATTGATTCTAGAGGGTCTGTGAATCTGGATGATTAAAAAATCCATCTTTATTTCCACTAACTTCTAACTCAAATTTAACATTTCTTTCAATTATTTAAAAATATGATTCTGAAAAGGATTCCATAGGCTGTACCAGACTGCCAATAGAGATCCATGACACAATAAACATTTAGAACCCCCCCCCCATATAGACCCTTAGAGTTCACCTGTGTTTTACCTTTTAACAATTTTTATTGTAAAATTTTCATCCCCTCCCCAGATCAGAAATTGAGGAATTAAGTATCTAACCCCTTGCCTTGCCTGCCCAGCTCTGAAAATGTCCAGGAGTGGGCCTTCTCCGAATGCAGTTCAACAAACATTTATTAAACACCTACTATGTGCCAAGAACTGTGCTAGACACTGGAGATACAGAGGCAGAAAATGAAATGGTACCTGCCCTCAAGGAGCTGACATTCTACTGGGGTGAGGGGTGAGGAATGGGGAAAAGGAGAAACAAAGACAACACCAGGCACGTTCCCAGCTCCAAAGGGGTCTGGGACCTCTTATTAGGTAAGAACCACAGTGCAGACCCTGTCCTAAGGCTCCAGTCTTGGCACCACTTTTGCTCTTGTTCTGACTCTAGCTTCTCATGAGATGCTCCGTTTACACAGGTGACCAAGCTGAAGGAAAAGAACAGACCCTCCCGGAAGCAGAGATGCTGACAGCTCATAAAACAATGCATAAAGGCACTGGGAAGAGAGCCCTGGAGCTCTCCGTAGGTTTTTTTTTTCTTTCTTTCTCTCTTTTTTTTTTTAGAAAGGTAGTTCAAAGCAAAGACAGTTAAACTGGGAGTGGGGAGGGAGTCAGATCCACTTCAGGACTCAGGATGTCAGAGCTGGTTGGAGACACCTGAGAGGCCATCTAAATCCAAGCCTCATCTGAACAAGAATCCTTCTCTGCAGATCCCTGGCATGAGAAAAGTACCCTCGTTTGGTGCCTCGGGTAGTCCTGAGTGCCATTGAAATATTAAATAGGATGCCCGGTCACAGATTTAGCGGACAGGACATGACAATCAAGAAATGGGAGCTTGACTGCCGCTCCAAGCCTTTGGCAGGGTGCACGACCCCCCCTTCTCCTCTCCTGCCCTCTCTGACTCTGGCCCCCTCTTGCTTTCAGAGAACAAAGTGGAAGAAGCAGCTACAGGTTGGGCCCTAGTCACCAGCCAAGGTTACCAGAAAGCTGGACTCCAACCTCCCCAGCAGTAGAGGTAAGGATAATAGGGGTAGCTATTATACATGGAGATCAGCGAGGCCCCAGAGAAGTTCTCTTCTTTCAGGCTGGGCAGGGGGGAGTTCTTATCGAGGTCCCCCAGATCAGAGGTCAGCTGCTTTCTCTTGGTCTTATACCGTCTATTCTGGAACCAGATTTTGACCTGGGTCTCAGTGAGCTTGAGGTTCTTGGCCAGGTGAGCCCGCTCGGGGGCCGACAGATACTTCTGGTGGCTGAACTTCCTCTCCAGCTCGATGACCTGGGTGTGGGAGAAGGCAGCCCGGGACCGCTTGGGTGGCTTCAGAGCTTTGGGGGAAGCAGCACTTGGAGGGTTTGCACAGTCCAACAGACAGGTCTCAAAGGGTGCATCTGGAAGGTGGAAGGAAGGAAAGGGGGGAGGGAGGAGAGAAAGTTACATATTAGCAGGGAACAGGACATAACAGCATCAGGCGTTATCTCTGCAGAGAGAGAACAGAGTAGGCCACTGTGAACCTGGATACATTTGGTTTTTTTCACATAGCTAAGGAATTCCCTTCAAATGCAAATCGTGTGGGTTGGGGGTGTGTGTGGTCGATTTGTCTAATTTTCCAGTATAATAAGCCTGTTGGACTTCCTAAGAAAGGCACTGTGGCTCTAAAAGACCCGGCTTTCTCCTCTAGCAGGCAGGCCTTTGGATTCCATGATCTCTGAGGTCCTTCCTGCCGCTGAGTCTCTGATCCCTAATCAGAGAAACTCATTAGAGATTTTTGAAATACATTGTGGGTTCTGGTGGCGACATCCAAGTTAGCCAGATCAGAAGAGCAGCTCTCACAAATGAGGGAGGTGGACTAGTGAGCTGGGTGGGGGAAGGAGAGCAGAGATAGCAAGGGAGCCAGATGCTCAATATGATAGGAATTAGAACTGGAATAGACCTACCAGACCATCTAGTCTGAAGGATGTGAGACATAAATGGAAAGTCAGCAGAGATCTGGGTTTCAATCTCTTTCCACCTGTGTAATTCAGGCAAGTCCCTTCTGCCTTTGGGTCTCAGTTTCCTCATCTTCAAAATGTTACTATTAATAGCCCTGGCCACCCAGGCTGGATCTTAGAATTAATTCAGATAAGCTAGTCCGAGCCCATTACACATAAGGTAAAGTGAGGCTACGTGGAATCGTGGCTAAAAGCTGGTCTTGGAGCCCGGAAGAGGGGAGTTTGAATTCTGCCTTGGATGCCTATTTGGTCGCTGACCCCGGGCCAGTCATGGAATCCCTCAGACAGCTAACGATGGAAGACCAAAGATTTCAGAAGTGTTAAAGAGCTTCTTCCATGGAAGAAATTCCAAATCCTAGTGCGACCCGGGCTATGTGCTGGTCTTGTAGGCGATCAGAGGCTCGGAAAAGCGAACTCGGGGTCCTCTGGCTAACTCTGCTCTCCTTTGAAAAAAGAGCCCCAGAACGCAATGCAAATAACGGGATGGGAGTGGGACGGGGAGGGAAGCAAAGGGCGAAAGGAGTCGCCAAGGGATTAAGGGGAACTGCTGCAAGCTGACACTTTTACCTCCGGCCTCATTTCTCTAAAGTGGTCTTTAGGTGCCGCCTTTTGAATGGAAGAGTTAAGTCTTCCTACACTCGCTCGACAAGTCTTTGGCCCGGGCGAGTTGGAAGGGTTTAGGAATCCCGAGACAGTAAGGACACCCCCCAAACGCCCTCCGCCATCCTTAGGGTGAGTGGAAGGCTTTAAATTGTGGGCCCCGAAGGGGAGAATCATCTTCTCAGAGAAGGAGAGAGCCGGCTGTAGGGAAAGCAAGAAAGGCCATTCTCAGGACTCCAAAGTCTCCACCACCCCCAGGACGACAGGGGGGCAAGAAAATCCTCTAGTGTGCGCCAGCAGGCGAGAGATCGTGGGATCTGGGAGTTTCGAGCTGGAAAGGGCCTGAGGGCTGGCCTGGCCCCATGCCGGAATGCAGGAGGAGGTCAGAGGGAGAGGGACAACGTCCCAACGAAGCAAGGCACCAAAGTCCCAAAGTGCCAGTCGGGCGGAAAGCTCAGGGCGGCAGAGGGGCAGCAGCCTTCCCAGGAGGGCCCGTGCACTCCCCTTTCCCCCTTCCCTCGCATCCCTCCCCCCTCCCCAGTAGTAGTCAAGGGGATAAGGAATCTTTAAAGTTGTAAAAGCACTTAGAGATCAACCATCCCCCCCCCCCCCCCTACACACACACATATTTTACTGACAAGGGAGAGGAAGCTGGGTCTGGATTGGGGGCCACGACTTGACCAAGGTCACAGAGCGGAGTAAGTGGTCGATTCATGAGGGGAACCCTGGTGGCCTGGGCTCCCAGCTTTCTGAAAGATGGGATGGGGGACGGGCGGATTGGAGGGCCTCTGGCCCCCGGTCCCTCCTTACCTGATTCTGCCCCCGAGGGAGAGGAGCCTGGCTCAGTTCTCCGGTCAGTCTCCGCGGGCCTCGCTGGCTGCTGGTCCTGAAGCGCCGGGCCGCTCTCGGACCCCGACAAGGAGCCGGGCTCGGCCTCCGGCGGCGGCGCGAGCTTAGGCTCGGGCTCGGGCCCTGGAGTAGGGCTGAGCCTCTCGGTGCTGCGCTTCTCAGGCCCGTCCCATAAGATGTCCTGGATGAGGAAGGAGGTAAGGGGCTTGACAGGAGCCAGGGCCGTGCCCCGAGGGCTGCGCGGCAGCGGCGGCTCAGGGGCTCGGGTAGCTGCGGCCCCCAGCAGCCCGGAGGGTGGAGGTGGCTCTTGGGCGCTCAGCATCCTCTCCCGCTTGGCGGGCAGTTGCTCCTGCTCCTGTCCCTGCCCCTTCCCCTGCCTCTGTCCGGGTCCCCCGCTTGGCTCCTCCTAGCCCCTGCTTGCCCAGGCCACCACTTTCGCTTTCTGCCGCTTGGGCTCCTTTTATATAGCCCGAGGGGCCGGGAGCCGGGCCCGCCGCTCATTGGCCACCGCGGAGCCAGGCGGGGTCTCCCATTGGCCGCCGGCTTCCTCCAGGTGCTCTGGTTGAGCTCCGGGGAACGGGGGCTGGCCTGCGGCGCCGGGTGGAGGGGGAGTACGGGTGGGGGGCGGGAACTGGGGAATGGGAGGAGATCGAGGAGAGGGAGGCTGCTTGAGCCGGGGCTCTCTCCCGGGCCGGCCCCCTCTGCTCGCTGCCCATCCTCTCCGCCCCTTCTCCTACCTTAGGAAGGCAGGGAGCGCTTCACTTCAAAAGCCCCCTGGCCTTCCAACTTGGCCTCCTCCACAGTGTGGCCCGAATCCACTTTTCCAGGGCTCCGTAACTCCCCGAAGCCCCACCACCTCGGTCCCCAGCCTGCAGTCAGACCACACCTGAAGACCCACTACGTTCAGCCCTCTGGGCAAGAGCCCCGGGCCGCATTAAAAAAGAGCGACCAGGGCCCCATCACAGGAAGGCAGATCAAAGAACCCGACACATTTCTCCGGGAGAAAAGGAGGGGAGGCGTTAGAAGAGGAGGGGGTGGTGGGGAAGTGGGGGAGTGGGCTTCTAGAGCCTTAAGATCTGTTGCCTGGGGGAGGAATTACATGTGTTCCCCATAGCTGCCCAGGGCAAAATAAGGAGCAGAGAGGGAAAGATGCGATCGATTTTAACTAGCATTGATTAAGCACCTGCTGGGTAGGCAGCGGTGCCTAGCGGATGGAGAGCTAGCCTCAGGACCAGGAAGACCAGGGTTCAAATACCACCTCTGCTCGAGTGACCCTGGGTAAGTCTAGCCTCTTACAACTTTAGGCAACAATTTCAACACTTAAATTGCAGAGAGGGTGCCAGCCTACATTGATAGAAGGACATCCAGGAGTCAGGACTTTCCCATAAGGAGGAAATCACATGTCCGGGCCCCAATTCCTTCTTAATGTGCCAGGATTCTAGCATGTATCTAGTGCTTTCGTGTGTGTGTCTGTGAGTGCCATGCACAGTGCTAAACAGATCTTCAAAATGAACCCTGGAAAGTGATATTATCTCCATTTTCCATTTGGGCAAATTGGGTAAACAACTGTCAAATGACTTGCCCAGGGTCACTCAGCCAGTAAAGGAGTCTTGAGGCAGAATCCAAATTCCTCTCTCTCTGCTTCCAAGTCCAGCTAGCTACCCACTAGTAAGTGTCTAGGGTCTTCCTGACTCTAGCCCCGACTTGAGACACAAATGATGCCAAAATTAATAATTATTCATCTCCAGGAATTTACATTCTCAAACATTTATTAAATCCCTACTCTGTGCCAGGCAGTGCTGATACATTTAGCACAAAAAGCTCCTGCTTTGGAGAGCTCACTGTCCAATGAGGGAGACCACATTAGAATGGCAATGTATCAGCAAGATCTTGCAAGGGGACATGGGAAGAAATCAGAGAAAAGGCAGAAGAAATCGAGAATTCGAGGAGAGAAGGAACATGAAAGAGGGGAGGCAGGGAAGAGAGTGAGCAAAGGCTTCTCCTAGGAAGAAGGCAAACATGAGAACCATCCAAAAGGAGACTAGCCTTCTTTTGGAGGTGGTGTGTTGGCCCTCTCCGGGTCTTCAGGAAGAGAATGGAGGCCCATTGGTTTGTTAGGTTTAGAGAGGGCTCCTGTTCAGGCGCATGATCTCTGAGGTCCCCTTTTAGGTCTGAGATTCAGGAATTCATTAAGTGCATCGATTCATGGAAGGACGATGGAAAAGCAGACTCCTGCACCTCAGGGCCCTGAAGCCTCCCCTCTCCCATCCACCTCCCTTCCCTTGTCTGGGAGAGGACTCCATTTGTTGCTCCTCTCTTCCCATGCATTTGATAAGAGGCTTTTAGCTCATTGGCTTTTCACAGAGTTAGAAGCTAAAATTGCCACCACCTCCAAGGTTCTAGACAAGTACCTTGTTTCTCTTGGCATGTGGGGGTCAGGACATAAGAATAATAGCTAACATTTGGGGGGGTTTAAAGCATCAATAACATATAAGATATGTAAGGTACATTTTGCACTCTCCTATAATCCCCTGGACACATATGTGACTATTTTTCCTAATTCACTTAAAAATTATTTGATTGGGGGGCAGCTGGGTAGCTCAGTGGAGTGAGAGTCAGGCCTAGAGACAGGAGGTTCTAGGTTCAAACCCGGCCTCAGCTACTTCCCAGCTGTGTGACCCTGGGCAAGTCACTTGACCCCCATGGCCCACCCTTACCAATCTTCCACCTATGAGACAATACACCGAAGTACAAGGGTTTAAAAAAAATTATTTGATTGGGGCAGCTGGGTAGCTCAGTGGATTGAGAGTCAGGCCTAGAGACAGGAGGTTCTGGGTTTAAATGTGGTCTCAGACACTTCCAAGCTGTGTGACCCTGGGCAAGTCACTTGACCCCCATTGCCCACCCTTACCATTCTTCCACCTAGGAGCCAATACACAGAAGTTAAGGGTTTAAAATAAAAATTTAAAAAAATTATTTGATTTATTTTTAATTATATATTTTTTCAATTACACATTGAAACAATTTCTGATGATTGTTTTCTGATGCTTTTTTGATTCAGAACCTCTTCCTCCCTCTCCACTTCCCCAGATGGTAAATAGTCTGATCTAGGTTGTGATATAGTGAATGGCTAACATTTGTATAGCACTTACTGTGTGCCAGGTACTGTGCTAATACGAATCTCATTAGATCTTGTCCTTAACCCTAGAAGACAGATATTATTATTATCACCTCCATTTTAAAGATGAAGAAACTGAGGCAAATAAAGGTTTAGTGCAGTGGTTCCCAAAGTTTTTTGGCCTACCACCCCCTTTCCAGAAAAAAATATGACTCAGCCCCCTGGAAATTAAATTTTAATAGCAATTAATAGGAAAGATAAATGCACCTGTGGTCATCATCACCCCCTGGATCACTGCAGCACCCACCAGGGGGTGGTGGCACCCACTTTGGGAATCACTGGTTTAGTGACTTGCCCAGGGTCACACAGCTGGTGAGTGTTTGAGGTCTGATTTGAACTTAGGTCTTTCTGACTCCAGGTTTTGGGCTCTAACAACCATGTTGCCTAGTATAATGGAGATGGATGAAGGAAGGAAATAAGCAGATATTAAACTCCTGTTCTATTCCAGGTCCTGTGCTAAGTCCTGAATAAACATTATCTTACTTGATGCAGATGGCTTTTCTAAGGGGGAAGCAACTGGAGCAACCCCTTTGAAAATCTAAAATAAAATCCAGGCCCCTCTACTGAAGAGTCACAGCTCTCAAGTGATGATAGAGCCTCATCTTACCTATCTAACTTTATGTCTTGTGGTTTAAGACGGCCTGGTGGAGTACAAGAAAGACCTAATAGCCTGGGAGGGCAGAGGCCAGAGTTCTGGTCCTATTCTTGTTGCTAAATGCCAATGGCCAGGTTACTTCCCATCTCTGGGCCTCAGTTCCCTTAAGTGAACAAATCCAAAATGGTTACCCATCCAAAGTTCCCTCCAGCTTTGAGATACTGAGCTCCAGGGTGCCCTGAATACCAATATTCCTTTTTGATGGCATCATAACAAATTCCATTGTGACATGGTCAAGGTTAAACTGCTGAGGTAGTCTCTCCTGCCTCCCTTAGCTCCATCTCAAGCAATCAGTTGACCACTATTTATTTTTCAACCCCTTACCTTGGCTCTTAGTATCCATTCTAAGACAAGAATGGCAAGGGCTAGGCAATCGAGCCTGAGGTCACACAGTTAGGAAGTATCTGAGGCCACATTTGAACCCAGATCCTCTGACCCCAGGTCTGGGGTTCTATCCACTATGTCACATAGATGCCCCTGACCAATTTTTATTAAGTTTCTACTATGTGCCAAGCTACTGTGCTAAGTGCTGGTGTCCCCCAGGTGGCTTCCTCTGCTTCCATTGGCAGTTAGTTCTCTGCTTGAGGTCATCTGACCAGGTGACTGCCAGGTGTTATTCTGTTCTATGGCTTTACCTGTACTAAGTAAGATTGTTTCATCTAATGTCTTATTTCTGTGGAACCAGTATTAACTTGGGTCAGGTAGGATTGCTTTGACACCCTGTCCTTCACTGACTTCCACACATAGCAGGCTCATTTCTGCTTCCCAGTACACTGGCAATGTCCTTCACCTCTCTTTTACACGTTCGAAATTATTAGATTGCTCTTTCTGGGCTTCATTCAGGTATCATCTCCTGGATGCTTGTTTTGAAGACAGTTTGCCAGTTGGAGAGGAGTACTGAGACAAAATAACCATTTGATTAAAAAAAAAAAGATGATCTAGAGGCCTTAGTGGACTGCAAGCTCAAGGTGAGACATCAGTATGACATAGCAGCTAAAAAAGGCCAGAGTGGCCATGGAAGGCAGTAAGAGAGGACTCATGTCTATGATATAGGGAAGCGATGCTCCTGGCTAGACTCCATCTAGAACACTCCTGGGCTTTAGGAAAAACACTGATAAACTAGAGGGTGTTCAGGGGAAGGTGACAAGGACGGTGACCTCACTGAAGAATATGTCAAACCAAGAAGCACTGAAGAAACTGGGCATAATTACACAGCAAAGAGAAAGCTCAGGAGAAACTTTGGCAGCTGCCATTAAGTATTCGGAGGGCTGTCTGTGGAAGAGTAATTAGAATTGTTTTGCTTGGCCCCTAAGGGCAGAAGCAAGATGGGGAGGAGTGGCGAAAGTTGCAGAGGCAGCTTCAGGCTGGGTTTCAGGGGGGAAAAAATCCTGATCATTGGAGCTGTCCCAAAGTGGCTGCCTCGGGAGGTAGCAAATCTTCCCTCACTGGAGATCTCTAAGTACATCCTGGATGTCCACTTGCCAGGGTTATTGTAAGGAAAGAGGTTCTTGTTCAGGAAAAGGTCAGATCTGATGGCCTCTGAGGGCTCTTCCAACTCCAGAGATTCAGTGATTTGGGAATGCTGGGATTAGCAGGACTGGGGAGTTGATGCTTTCCTACTCACATCTGGAGTCCTTAATGTTATTGTTTCTCCTTGGTGATGAGCAGGCTGTCTCCTGCTCGTAGAGGATCCCTCCTCTCCCGTCTGTCAAAGGACGACAAAGAGGTCAATTCAAATACCAATACCTCCGGAAGGGCCTTCCTCAACCACATGCAGAGAAGGTGATGTGAAGGGAGGGCTTTGACTGAAAGGTTTCTGTGCTGCAAATGATCTCCCCCCACTGGCCTGTCTGAGTGGCTGCAATTCCACAATTAGAGATTTATTTCTTTATATAAAAGCCTGCGGTCTTCGGTTAAAATGCAAATATCCCTGGGAGGGGCAAGCCATGTATCTTTTTTACTTAAACATTAACACTGTAGTATAAATTAATACATTAAATTCCTTTTTCAAATAAGCAGACAGAAGATCTGATTGGGAGAGAGAAGCCAATGCTTATAGAAGACTGGCTGTCAGGAATTCCAGGTCCTACTCCTAGCTCTGCAGCTAGCAAGCCATGCCACTTTGGGCAAGCAATCTCATCTCTCTGGATCTCTCTTGGTTTCCACTTCTGTCAAATGAAAGACTGAGACCAAATTGGTCATTAAGGTCCTTTCATGTTCCGTGATTTGGAGTCCAGAGGAAGTGGGGAGAGAGGGAAAGTGATCCAGGAAGCCAGAGGGCAGTTGGGAAACCGGAGAACTTTAAATAGGGGGGCTAGAAAGGATGGGTGACACAGTAGTCAAAGATGATGTGGGAAGATAGACTCCGAGCCAAATAGCTTTATCACAGGTTGCTTTTTTGGGAGGAGAGGCATTTTGTAAACAGGAGAAATAGGAATTGTTGACATTTTATAGAGATATCAAAATATGGATGAATATCTAGATCTAGACCTATACCAGTGCTAGAAGTACAAAAAGAGGCAAAAGATAGTCAAGGGGCTCCCTCAAGAACCTTACCATCTTGAATATATATAATTATATATAAATATTATATATTATATGTAAATATTATATATAAATATATATAAGTAAAGATTACAAAGAAATTATATATTTATATCAAGATCATAATCATAAGGTTATATATTTAGAACTGAATGGTATCTTATAGGTCATGAAAAAAATTCACTTACTATGACAGTGTGATCCAATGAATAGGGGTAGAACTGGAATCAGGATACTATGTTAATCATGTACAATTCTCCCTTTCTGGACCTAATGCATTTTATTCCCCTTAGTGAATTTTTATATTCCCATCTGGACTATTTGCTATTTCTCACCTCCTTGCCTTTGCATAAGCTGTTTCCCATACCTGACATGCTGTCATTCATCACTTCCTCCTCCCTGAATCTTTAACTTCCTTCATTGTTCAGCTCAAATGTCACCTCCTACAGGGAGCTTATCCTGATTTCCCCAGTTGCTAGCACCACACCCTAGAAATTACTTTGAATATGTTCTGTATTTCACTTTTGGGGAACGTTTCCCTCTTCCTCCAATAAAATAGTTTCCTTGAGGATGATGACTT